>NW_013570387.1:8697-8974 GCF_000499745.2 Eimeria mitis | reverse complement strand
CAGCAGCAGAAGCAGCAGCAGCAACAGCAGCAGCAGCTGGTGCTGCTGCAGTGCAGCATCAGCATCAGCAGCAGCAGCAGCAGCAGCAGCAGCAGCAGCAGCAGCAGCAGCAGGAGCAGCAAGTAATGAAGAAGATCAGGAGAGAGGTTTTGCTGCTGCTTCTGCTGTCTGCTGCAGCCACAGTGCTGCTCGAGCTGCCAGTGAGTCTCCATCAACAGCAAAGACAATAGATTCATACTCACCCGCAACATCCTGCTGCTGCTGCTGCTGCTGCTGC
>NW_013570387.1:8486-8597 GCF_000499745.2 Eimeria mitis | reverse complement strand
CAGCAGCAGAAGCAGCAGCAGCAACAGCAGCAGCAGCTGGTGCTGCTGCAGTGCAGCATCAGCATCAGCATCAGCAGCAGCAGCAGCAGCAGCAGCAGCAGCAGCAGCAGC
>NW_013570387.1:7739-8386 GCF_000499745.2 Eimeria mitis | reverse complement strand
TGCTGCTGCTGCTGTTGCTGCTGTTGCTGCTGCTGTGAGGGTTTGTCTTGAGGGTTTGTGGTGTCTTCTGTATGGAGACAGTACACGCGGGCCTCCCCAGGTGTATCTACAGCTATCCAAGCAGCACGCTTCTGCTGCTGCTGCTGCTGCTGCGGCTGCTCCTGCTCCTGCTGCTGCTGCTGCTCCTGCTGCTGCTGCTGCTCCTGCTCCTGCTGCTGCTGCTGCTGCAGCTGCTGCTGCTGCTGCTGCAGCTGGTGCTGGTGTTTGGGTTTAAAGATAGCGCGTACTGGGAGCAGCAGCCTGCTGGCTGAGGAGATCCAGGCAGCTGACCACTGGTCTGTTTGTCTCCGTGACCACTGGGGGGCCTCATACACTGTCTCCACCCCGCGAGCAGCAAAGGAGACAATCGACTGTCTCCGCGTCTCCCCAGCTAAACAAACACTATCCGGGGCCGTCAACACACAACCACGAGACGAAGAATATACCAATATGTTGCTGCTGCAGCCTGCATGCAACAGCAGCAGCAGCAGCAGCAGCAGCAGCAGTAACAGCAGCAGCAGCAGTAACAGCAGAAGCAGCAGTAACAGCAGCAGCAGCAGCAGCAGTAGCAGTAACAGCAGCAGCAGCAGCAGCAGCAGCAGCAGTAA
>NW_013570387.1:6577-6775 GCF_000499745.2 Eimeria mitis | reverse complement strand
CAGAAGCAACAACAACAAAAGACACAGAGACAGAGCACAAGCAGCAGCAGCAGGAACTGCAGCAGCAGCAGCAGCAGCAGCAGCAGCAGCAGCAGTTGTCACCTTCAAGGAGGGCCCCGTCTTTATCTAGGATTACCTCCTCCAGGGGTACCCCCAGCTTTGCTGCGTGCTGCTGCTGCTGCTGCTGCAGCTGCTGCC
>NW_013570387.1:5332-5633 GCF_000499745.2 Eimeria mitis | reverse complement strand
CTGCTGCTGGCTGAGCTGCTGCTGGAGCAGCAGCAAACAAACGAAACAGCCGCACCAGCTGCCGAAGCTCCCCGCATACTTTCTCTCTAAATTGACTCATCACCTCACCACATACACCAGGGGGGCCCCCAGAGGGGCCCCCCGAGGGGCCCCCCCCCGAGGGGGCCCCCCCTGGGGGGCCCCCCCCTGAGGGGCCCCCAGTAGCTGCACTATCGCTTTCCGCATCGTGGGGGCCCCCAGGCTGATGGGGGGCCCCCCTATGTAGGTATTTCCCTGTTTCTTGGGGGCCCCCGTTGAGCCG
>NW_013570387.1:4115-5232 GCF_000499745.2 Eimeria mitis | reverse complement strand
TGCTGCTGCTGCTGCTGCTGCTGCTGCTGCTGCACCTCCTGCTGCTGCATCTGCCTCTTCTCCTGCTGCTGCTGCTGCTGCTGCTGCTGCTGCTGGGGCCTCAAGGGCCCCCAAAGGAAGAGATGGAAGCTGCAGGGCCCCCAGCAGCTGCGGCAGCCTCGTGGGGGTCAACACAATTGTTATGGCGAGCTCCATACCCTCAGGCAGCACTGCTGCATCTTCTGCTGCTGCTGCTGCTGCTGCTGCTGCTGCTGCTGGTGTTTTTGCTGTTGCTGCTGCTGCTGCTGGCTGAGCTGCTGCTGGAGCAGCAGCAAACAAACGAAACAGCCGCACCAGCTGCCGAAGCTCTCCGCATACTTTCTCTCTAAATTGACTCATCACCTCACCACATACACCAGGGGGGCCCCCCGAGGGGCCCCCCGAGGGGCCCCCTGAGGGGCCCCCCGAGGGCCCCCCTGAGGGGCCCCCCTCCGAGGGGGCCCCCCCTGGGGGGCCCCCCCTTGAGGGCCCCCCAGTAGCTGCACTATCGCTTTCCGCATCGTGGGGGCCCCCAGGCTGGTTGGGGGCCCCCCTATGTAGGTATTTCCCTGTTTCTTGGGGGCCCCCGTTGAGCCAATGGGGGGGGCCCCCCAGGTGATATGGGGGGCCCCTGCTGAGAGCAGCAGCTGAGGTGAGGAGTCTCCTTATGTTTTCTTCTAGGCCCAAGAAGACCCTCCCCCCCCTCAGGCTTCTTATTGCCGCATAACAAGAACCAGACAAAGAAAGCAAAAGGGGGCCCCGACGAAAAGTAGGAGACACAAGAGCAACCCCACCACACAGTAACACACGCGGAGGTATTCGAGAGGGGGCCCCCACAGGGGGGCCCCCAGAGGGGCCCCCTAATGGGGCCCCTAGAGAGGGGCCCCCACAGGGGCCCCCAGAGGGGCCTCCCAGGGAAGGGCCCCCAGGGGGGCCCCCAGCGGGGCCCCCTAGAGAGGGGCCCCCAGGGGGGCCCCCCGCAGAGAAGTCCCCAGAGGGGCCCCCGGAGAGGGCCCCCAGAGGGGCCCCCCCGTCAGACAGGGGAGCCTGAATATGTATGGAGTCAGATGGCTGCATGGGTAGTGTATAGACTGGTAAA
>NW_013570387.1:3531-3841 GCF_000499745.2 Eimeria mitis | reverse complement strand
GGGGGAGGGGGTTGTGGGGTCGCTCAAGACGATCCCAGCGATCCCAGCGATCCCAGGCTGTGCTGCATGCGTTTGTGGGGTTGGTTGCAGCACCGCCAGGGGCAGAAGAACGGAGACGCTCGGGTGTATAGGCAGCTCGAGCCGGAGCTGCACATACACCTGAGCGGGGGACGATAGAAAACAACAAATAAATTAATAAAACAAAAAATAAATTAAAATAAAAACATAAATTTTATTTATTTATTATTTACTCCACTCTCTATTCCGCTCAAACCCTAGGGGGCCCCCCGTTCTTTAGGTGACCCTACAG
>NW_013570387.1:3098-3489 GCF_000499745.2 Eimeria mitis | reverse complement strand
TTGGGGGCCCCCTTGGGGGCCCCCCTGGGGGGGGGTGGGGTTGTTGTTGTGTTGCTGCTGGTGTACAGATATAATTATTTCTTAATTAGAGTATAAAGGCCTTCACTGTGTCTCTGCAAGCCCTCGTTGCTGTTGTTGCTGCTGCTGCTGCTGCTGCTGCTGCTGCAGTTTGTTTCTTCTTTTTTTCTTTTTCTTTTTCTTTGTCTTCTTCTTCTTTGTCTTCGACCCAACAGGGGGCCCCCCGTACCCTCTTTCTGTTGCTGCGTGGGCCCCCCTTGCTGCTGCTCTCGGGTGTATAGGCAGCTGCAACTACACCCCCCGTGTGTGTTGGGGTGTCTGCTCACCTTTCCCGTTTCCTCTCTGCTGCTGCTGCTGCAGCAGCTGCTGCTAT
>NW_013570387.1:1939-2998 GCF_000499745.2 Eimeria mitis | reverse complement strand
GCTGCTGCTCTCGGGTGTATAGGCAGCTGCAACTACACCCCCCGTGTGTGTTGGGGTGTCTGCTCACCTTCCCCGTTTCCTCTCTGCTGCTGCTGCTGCTGCTGCTGCTGCTGCAGCTGCTGCTGCTGCTGCTGCTGCTGCTGCTGGGTAAAATGTTTGAGACGAAGTTTGAGTCGAATATAAATAAATGCGGCGACAAAGAAGTGCACATGGGTAAGGCCCCCAACCAGCCACCACGGGGTGTATGTACACCTCAGCATGCATAGCCAGCTGTATATATATATATATATACCTTTTATAGTCTTTGCTCTCTATACACTCTACACTCTATACACCTTCAACTGTATATACAGCTCCCTATACACCCTGCGGTGTATATGCAGCTCCCTATACAGCCTGGTGTGTATATGCAGCTCCCTATACACCCTGGGGTGTCTATGCAGCTCCCTATACACCCTGGGGTGTATATGCAGCTCCCTATACACCCTGGGCTGTCCATGCAGCTCCCTATACACCCTGGGGTGTCTACGCAGCTCCCTATACACCCTGGGGTGTCTATACAGCTCCCTATACACCCTGCATTTTCTCTGCAGCTCCCTATACACCGTGGGGTGTATATGCAGCTCCCTATGTTTTGTATAGGTATAGATGAAGCCGGGCGGGGGTGTGTGTTGGGGGCGATGGTCTATGCTGCTTTCTACTGCCCCCCTGAAGCTGTACAGACACTCAAAGATATGAAGGTAGACGGTAAGCGTGCTGCTGCTGCTGCTGCTGCTGCTCCTGCTGCTGCTGCTGCTGCTGCTGCTGCTGTTGTTGTTGTTGTTGTTGTTGTTGTTGTTGTTGTTGCTGCTGCTGCGGTTATTGTTGCTGCTGTTGTTGCTGCTGCTGCTGCTGTTATTTCTCATCTTGCTGCTCTTCTTGCTGCCGCTGCTGCTGCTGCTGCTGCTGCTGCTGCTGCTGCTGTGTGTATGCACAGACTCCAAGCGGCTAACAGAGGAGCAGAGGGAGACAGCATTTGTCTCCTTTATGCAGCAAAAGGAGACATTCGGGTTTGTCTCC
>NW_013570387.1:705-863 GCF_000499745.2 Eimeria mitis | reverse complement strand
GGGTTTAGGGTTTAGGGTTTAGGGTTTAGGGTTTAGGGTTTAGGGTTTAGGGTTTAGGGTTTGGGGTTGCTGCAGGTATTTGTAGATACCGTGGGCAAGGCGGAGCACTATCAGCAGAAACTGCAGCAGCAGTTTCCTTCTATTAAAATCACCGTCAG
>NW_013570387.1:0-605 GCF_000499745.2 Eimeria mitis | reverse complement strand
CCGTGGGCAAGGCGGAGCACTATCAGCAGAAACTGCAGCAGCAGTTTCCTTCTATTAAAATCACCGTCAGCTTTTTGTCTCCTTTTTGTCTCTTTTTTTCTCTTTTTTCTTTTTTTTCTCTTTCTCTGTCTCTTCTTTATCTGTCTCTTATTTCTTTGTCTCTTCTTTATCTGTCTCTTTATCTGTCTCTTTCTCTGTCTCTTTTTCTCTTTGTCTCTCTTTCTCTGTCTCTTTCTCTGTTCCTTTTGCTTTGTCTCTCTTTCTCTTTTTCTCTCTTTCTCTCTTTCTTTCTCTCTATCTGTCTCCTTTCCTTCTGTCTCCTTTTCTCTGTTCCTCCCTCTCTCTTTCTGTCTCTCTTTATTCTATTTAATTTGGGGTGTATATGCAACTCAATATCCTTTCTTTTGGGGTGTATATGCAGCTCATTCTATTTCTTTTTGGGGTGTATATGCAGCTCAATCTATTACTTTTTGGGGTGTATATGCAGCTCAATGTATATATATTTGGGGTGTATATGCATCTCATTCTATTTCTTTTTGGGGTGTATATGCAGCTCAATGTATATATATTTGGGGTGTATATGCAGCTCAATGTATATATATTTG
>NW_013570386.1:7134-9217 GCF_000499745.2 Eimeria mitis | reverse complement strand
AGAAATAAGATCGGTCACCGGGAACACCATGTCCTTTTACGCGACTTCGCGCCGAGTCGAAGGCGGACGGACGTATGTTAGGCTGACTGCTGCTTTGAAGAGAGTAGATGACTGGTAGTTTAGCTTGCCTGGGTGCCGCTAATGGCCAGGTCGAATGGAGCTGAGCTTCGGTCGACCTGGTATTTCGTAGGGTATCCGTGGAATATAGAAATGAGGGCTTTTTGGTTGTGTAGGCAGTTTTCTTCCTGCTACGTTGCTACAAGCACATGGAATGATATTCAGGGTTCAGCTGCGCTATCCGCCAAACGGTGCGACAGGAAGGCGCCCTTTTCAAGGTCGGTTTCTGGCCGCCCCTAGTAAGGCTGCCGCGTCTGTGTTCATGCGTGTGTAGAAGTTTGGTCAGCGGATGGCGAGCGCAAGGAACCAACAAACGGCACAGCATAGTTTACTGCAGGGTCGCGAATGCCACGGATCCATTTTTCAGGTGCATGCCGGGAAATTATAGTTCCTGGGAAGAGCAGGAACCCTTTTGGGGCATGGGATGCCCAACAACCTGACGTGAGTTCCAGGTCGCGCCAAGTCCCACCTTCTGGACCAGAGCGTACGATGATGCATTGTCTTCTTTGCAGCACTATTGACGTGACCAGAGCTCCGCTCTTAGCAGGAAACCCGCAGACTCCGTAGCCGGGTTGCATTACATTAGTTTGAATAAGTAGATGTGAAGGCCATATGGACGTTAGGCGTGCCCTTGGCGGTGAAGCTGAAACAGGGGGAGCAAGCCACTTTTGCCTTCCGAAGCTGCCTGCGAGTAACGTTTCTACAAGCGTTGCCATGGAGCTAATTGATTCGGAACTGATATAGGTAGCTTGCTCTCTAGCTGGTGCGTGCATACTTAATGCCTCTCGCTTTGTTAGGAAAGAAGCCTCATATGTGCAGGCGCTAGCCGGGCTCTGCTTTTCCTTTTCATTTGATGCTGTTCCAAACGACCGTACACAAGAGATAAGGTGGACTAGGCTGCGATGCAGTGGTCTGGGAAGCGCGGACGCTGCAAGTGGTATTGGCGAGTGGGAGCACATGGGCTCGCCAGCGATTTTGGTGGCGGGCGATAAAGCTATTCATCGGGAGTTATTGTTGCATTTTGAACGTAGGCTCAAGCGTTGTCAAGTCGGCGATTTGATGTTTTCGGAAATGCCAAAGGTTTGTTGACCCGCATTAAGTGGGCCTTCACAAATTTGATGTTTGCGTTGAGGGAAGGGACGGCTGATCGTGCGGCTGGCGTGAAGCCATTATGCGATGACGTACCACTTTAGGGTTTGTATGGGTGTTGTGGGGCGTGTTTATTGTGGATAAAGAGAAGACCCAAGTCTACGTCTGGCTCGCAACAATCCAGTGCATTTGCGCAGAATGGCGTGGCGTTATGGGGCGCATGGATATGGAAGATTCAAACTAAATTTTCAATGCACATACGGCCCCCATCACGTCTGCGTTACAGATGTGCTTATTTGCGTACTGGTTGGAGGTAGTCGTTTTGAGACGAATAGAATAATCAAACATAAATTGCTTCTTTCGACTGCTGAGTGAGGAATTTTAAGTTGTCAACGTTTGCCGTGGCTTGGAATCTGGTGTACATGTTTCGTCCTCGGCTGCACCGTTGGTGTATTGCTTTGGGCACACATTGCACACCGGTTTGATCTTCTATGAGACAAATAGAGGGCGATGTTGAAATACTTAGGAAGAGCAAGCGTACGGCTCCTTATATTGGCGAGCGTGGATTGCTTGGCATTAAATGGCGCCAGTGCTTGCGTGCGGCGTTTCATGGTTGAGACATCGATTGCTCGGACCCGAGGGACCTGCAATGCGGTAGAACAATTTGCGCGCTCGTTTAAAACCAGGACCGCTATGCCATGACGGCTACGTATGCTACGAAAACTAACTCTGAACCACCGTGTTGCCATGCTTGACGAATCGGCAACAACAAAGTATATTCGTAGGTTAAACGCATTCTGCTGGGAACGTTTACTAAACTAACCGTCTCATGCGCTGCCAACGTTAGTTGTACACCCACGTGCAAATATTGAATCAC
>NW_013570386.1:6607-7034 GCF_000499745.2 Eimeria mitis | reverse complement strand
GCTACGAAAACTAACTCTGAACCACCGTGTTGCCATGCTTGACGAATCGGCAACAACAAAGTATATTCGTGGGTTAAACGCATCCTGCTGGGGACGTTTACTAAAGTAACCGTCTCATGCGCTGCCAACGTTAGTTGGACACCCACATGCAAATATTGAATCATCGCCACAGCCTGCCGCATTGACAAAAGAACAAAGTGCAAACGGGAGAAAGAGGCAAGCACCACATTCTACCAATAGCTGCAGTTCGCCTGTAGATAAAAATGTGCCATACACAAATACCGGTCAACCATGGTCAAGTGAATGCGGATGCTTTTTGCCAACGCTGGATCCAGCTAGTAAGGGAGAGATGTAGGCGCACGGGGCGCGTGATAACACATTTTGCACATACTCTTCGGCATCATTGACATTGGCGAGATCTTCGGAG
>NW_013570386.1:6243-6349 GCF_000499745.2 Eimeria mitis | reverse complement strand
GCAGATGCACTCTCAAGAATTCTGATTATCTCGCGCACTTAGATTTGCAAGTTTTCTCTATATTATCGGAGAACCTTTCTGTCACCACAGTAATTACGACCTGCAA
>NW_013570386.1:4021-6143 GCF_000499745.2 Eimeria mitis | reverse complement strand
AACCATGGTCAAGTGAATGCGGATGCTTTTTGCCAACGCTGGATCCAGCTAGTAAGGGAGAGATGTAATCTCACGGGGCGCGTGATAACACATTTTGCACATACTCTTCGGCATCATTGACATTGGCGAGATCTTCGGAAGCGCACCAAAGCTAGAAACCATGCTAGATGAGGAAAACGCACTCATGTTCCCCTGTAAGTTGTCGGATATATGTGCGTAAGACTTTAAGATGTCAACGCTGTGGATACTAGTCGCAAAGAAGCCGAGCAAGCTGCTGAAAGTAGTGTTTTACGCAGATTCCGGTAGATGAGCCTGAAGCCTACCTTGGGCAGCCGCAGAGAACCAGCGGGGTGATAACTGGCGAGGTTTACGGTTCACGAGGCTTGCAGATGCACTCTCAAGAATTCTGATTATCTCGCGCACTTAGATTTGCAAGTTTTCTCTATATTATCGGATAACCTTTCCGTCACCACAGTAATTACGACCTGCAAAATGGAGTCGTGGGCGTACCACGTGTGATGCATTCTCATCATGGAGCAAGAGAGTTGTTGACACAAAGCAAGGTTTAGTGGCTCTGCGTAACGTAAAAGCGTCTTGTTGTGAGCGTATATTGCCTGAGCAGCAAGACGAAGGTGTGCGTAGATGATTGGAAGACGGATTTGCAGTGGTGCTCGCGCCTTTCCTGCCTTTGCCAGTCCAGACTGACAAAGGGAGGGGAGGCTACAAAGCTACGTGCAGTGGACCTTCCCAGAAGACCCTATTCTTTGGTTTACAACAGGGAGTACGCGCATATGCATGCGGCAATGCATTGTTTACGGCAACAGTAGTTGGGGTTGTAAGAGCCGGCTGGGTCGAGAATGCAATCATTCTGTGAACTGCACTGCAGTGAACACTACGATATGACAATATTGCTGAAAACGGGAAGGTGTGTGCCTTCGTGTGGCATGGTACTAGGTAATGAGCTCTGAATTCCAGGTCTCTACTACACACGACAGGGCCACGCTTGTGCTAATGATGGCTCTATTCTTCGTCAATTAAGAGAAACATATCACTGCGTACTCTGTGCTATCGCCATCGCCAAGATTCGTTTGGGCCCTAAATAGCTCACGCAAGAGCCAAGCAGTGACGCATGCTAGGTTTTGACTGCCGATGCTAAACGTAGCTGGCGTATCCCGTGCACGTAGCATCTAGCAATATCATTGGCCGTCCCAATAGGATGGGCATGTGTAATTGATAGCTTTCTAACGCTGGAATGCGTGTGTCCGTCAGGATGGCAGTCTATGGCTGATGATACGAGCAGCGAGCTATGAGATAGCAAAGGAGGATACAGCGACCGTTGGGGTATGCTTGCAGGAAGAGCGCAAAGCCGTTTGGTTATTCGTTGCGGGCTTCATCAGTACTCAGGGCAGTGCGGCACAGCTGCCAATGATGATATGATCATTAAGGACTGCCACAAACTGTTTCTTGTGACTTGTTTCCGTGGATTCGACGCTTCGAGGACGTTCCTGATGAGATGCGACGGCTCTGAGTGGATGGTGCCACGTGACTTGCGGGTTGCATTTCCTTTGCCCACGGTTCCAGGTACCACGCACGTCATTCCGATGGATACATAAGTGGGACAAAAATGTGGGACAAAAACCCTGCTGATACTCGAGTAAGTCTGTCATTTGCATATGCTTCCATTCGCGTCGAGGGAACGAGAAGCTCCGCTGTTAACATAGGGAGAGGTAGTTGACCGGTGGGGGACGGTTTACACAGGACTTCAAAGAAGCACGGCCACGTAGCGGAAAGTGACGTTGCACGCAGGGGCTACGCATCGCGAAGACGCGCTAGCGGTATATTCTCGATAATTCAAAAGCGCGTGGCACGCCTCAGGTAGCATAATGAATTCGCAACACGACGAACCGGCTGTGTATTTGCAGCGCCCTTGTTGCCAACCTTGTGGGCAGATAGGGAATACAAAGGCACTGTGGCGCATTTTTTGCCTGACATGAAGGGGGTAGACTAATCTTCTGTAGATGCCTTTCGGCACGTTGGCACCCAACCCTTAGTGGGCGGAATGTCGCGCGCCGTTCCCGCGTTGTGCATCTCACCCTTCAGCACGTCTCGTCACAAAAGGAAT
>NW_013570386.1:443-3921 GCF_000499745.2 Eimeria mitis | reverse complement strand
ACGCTGTGCACTTTGCAGTAGAGCGGGTGAGAGTGGTGGTTGCTGTTGGATGGAACTGAAGTGGTGGTGGGGCCGGCTGATGGGGTCTCGGAACTGAAGGACGGGTGGGAACCTGACGCGTAGCGAATGCTGGCCTAAGCGCGACTTATTATTTTGTCCACGCCAGGGCGTAAGGACGTTTGCACTGCCTTGGTCAGCAGTCGTTCGGAATGGTGCTGCAGGTTCTGTCGAGGTGTGGGCCTTGAGTCGTGTGAGAAGCTGGAGTAACAGTTGGCGCATGTAGGAATAGTTGCATCCGCTAGACAGTTGCTCTGCAGAAAACGAAGTTGTGGCATGAACTCGACGGAGTGTGAACGTCCCGACAGGGCTTACCTTTGGTGTAGTGAGAAGGGCATGCGCTAGTGGTTGTCGGGTTTGGGGTATCAGGCGGTGGTGCGGAAGTTCCTTCGTCGGGCTACTCGCACGTTGGTTCAGGAGGTGTGTTTATTTTGAGTGTTCACGTGCAGGAGCAGTGGTGACACTCACACGCTGGGGTTGGTGGTGACTGGATGAATAGCGGCAGCACGAACTTGTTGTCCGTGCCTTGCAGCCTCCGCGGCGACCGTAGGGGGGAGCGCCGGACGTGTTGACACGGCATTTGGAGAATGGCACCGAGCATTTTGCTGCGTGCGTTTCGCGTAGGCACAGTTCGCAGCAGCCAAGCAAACAATATCGACGAGTACAGCTTCTAAGGAGGAAGGCGTTGCTGGCTCTCGAGCAAGAGGGTGGTTCGCGGCGGCACTCTATACGTGACGAGGGGTCGGCCAGGCACATGAAAGGCATAGATTAGATAGGCCGCCGCTGACGGGCGGTTGAGGGGAGAGTGCATCGCGACAGAGTCATGAGACGTGGACAATAATGTTTCGCGCAGGCGCTAGACATGCCGAACACGTAGCTAGAACGTAAATACGCTGGCTGACGATTTTCAATGCAATCGAAATGTGGGGAAGGGGCGCTAGCGGTCCTGCACTTGCGTACGATGAAGAGGAGCCATGTGCATGTTTGCAGTACCTGCGTTCTCGTCCTTGCGGATACGCGGTCAACGGAGGGCGACGGCATCTGGCGCCTGATGCGCATGGCTTTTCTGAATGTGGAGCAAGTGCCTCTCAGCGGCGGTGAGAGTCAACGATCGCAGTGAGTGTAGGGCCGATATACACGGGCAGTTTGTGAGAAGCCCGGAGACAGTTGACAAGCGTTTGAGGGCCAAACGCAGAAGGGCCTGGGTTTGAGTCGAAGCAAACGTGACTTCGCGCAGAAGGTGAGCACTGAGAACACGAGGATTTAACGAGACAGCAGGACAGATATATATTGGTCGAATGGGTGAGACTATCGTGTGCGTAGAAGAAATCGTGGATGAGCAGATGTTGAGGGTGAGAGTTGTGGGTGGTTGCAGTATGTTAGACGACAGGTTACACTGCACACCGCCTTGACGTTTTTCTTGACTTCATGAGGTTATTGCGGACAAAAAAGTTGGTGGCATGTGGTCGGCGAGGAACAGGGACAGCAAGTGCTATTTTCGTAGGGGTGGACTATCCTGACCGACGTGGTGACGGCTGCGCATTGGCAGGAGAGGCGGGGCAGTTCGGCGGGTGTACGCAGGCGGGGATCAGCGCGTTTGCTGACACATTTACACGCCAAAAATAACGACGCGTAGTGCACGGTAACAGTGTGGAGCCGGCTTGCGCGGAGGGACGTCCTGCAGGGTCGCTGGCGTCTCATCAGCGCAGACGGCGGCGAACCCGAGTTGTGCGTCTGCCTCTTCAGCACGTCTCGCCACAAAAGGAAGGCANGAAGTGGTGGTGGTGCCGGCTGATGGGGTCTCGGAACAGAAGGCCAGGCGGGAACCTTAGGCGTAGCGAAGGCTAGCACAAGCGCAACTTATTATTTTGTTTACGTCAGGAAGTAAGCACGTTTGCTTGTCTCACCGCGACTGCCTTGGTCAGCAGTCGTTCGGAATAGTGCTGCAGGTTCTGTCGAGTTGTGGGCCTTGAGTCGTGTGAGAAGCTGGAGTAACAGTTGGCGCATGTAGGAATAGTTGCATCCGCTAGACAGTTGCTCTGCAGAAAACGAAGTTGTGGCATGAACTCGACGGAGTGTGAACGTCCCGACAGGTCTTACCTTTGGTGCAGTGAGAAGGGCATGCGTTAGTGGCTGTTGGGTTTGGGGTGTCAGGCGGTGAAGCGGAAGTTTCTTCGTCGGGCTACTCGCATGGTGGTTCAGGAAGTGTGTTTGTTTTGGGTGTTCACGTGCAGGAGCAGTGGTGACACTCAGGCACTGGGGTTGGTGGTGACGGGATGAATAGCGGCAGCACGGACGTGTTGTGCGTGCCTTGCACCTGCGGCGGCGAGCGTAGGGGGGAGTGCCGGACGTGTTGACACGACATTTGGAGAATGGCACCGAGCGTTTTGCAGCGTGCGTTTCGCGTAGGCACAGTTCCCAGCAGCCAATCAAGCAATATCGACGAGTACAGCTTCTAAGGCGGAAGGCGTTGCTGGCACGCGAGCAAGATGGTCGTTCGCGGCGGTACTTTACGCGACGAGGGGTCGACGCGACACATGAAAGGCATAGATTAGCTAGGCCGCCGTTGACGGGCGGTTGAGGGGAGAGTGCATCGCGACATGGTCATGAGGCGTGGACAATAATGCTTCGCGCAGGCGCTAGACATGCCGAACACGTAGATAGAATGTAAATACGCTGGCTCACTATATTCAATGCAATCGAAATGTGGGGAAGGGGCACTAGCGGTCATGCACTTGCGTACGACGACGAGGAGCCATGTGCATGTTTGCAACACCTGCGTTCTCGTCCTTGCGGATACGCGGTCAACGGAGGGCGACGGCAGCTGGTGCCTGATGCGCATGGTTTTTCTGAATGTGGAACAAGTGCCTCTCAGCGGCGGTGAGAGTCAACAATCGCAGTGAGAGTAGAGCCGATATACACGGGCAGTTTGTGAGAAGCCCGGAGACAGTTGACAAGCGTTTGAGGGCAAAATGCAGAAGGGCCTGGGCTTGAATCGAAGCAAACGTGACTCCGCGCAGGAGGTGAGCACTAGGAACACGAGGATTTAACGAGACTGCGGGACAGATATATATTCGTCGAATGGGTGAGACTATCGTATGCGTAGAACAAATCGTGGATGAGCAGATGTTGAGGGTGAGAGTTGTGGGTGGTTGCAGTATGTTAGACGACAGGTTACGCTGCACACAACCTTGACGATTGGCCTGACTCCATGAGGTTATTGCGGACAACAGAGTTGGTGGCATGTGGTCAGCGAGGAACAGGGATGGCAAGTGCTATTTTCGCAGGGGTGGACTATCCTGACCGACGTGGCGACGGTTGCGCATTGGCAGGAGAGGAGGGGCAGTTCGGCGGGTGTACGCAGGCGGGGATCAGCTCGTTTATGGACGCATTTACACGTCAAAAATAACGACTCGTTGTG
>NW_013570386.1:154-259 GCF_000499745.2 Eimeria mitis | reverse complement strand
GTGGAACTGAAGTGGTGGTGGTACCGGCTGATGGAGTCTCGGAACAGAAGGCCAGGCAGAAACCTGACGCGTAGCGAACGCTGGCCTAAGCGCAACTTATTATTT
>NW_013570385.1:8003-9578 GCF_000499745.2 Eimeria mitis | reverse complement strand
AAAAAAAAAATTTATAAAAAAATTTATAAATAAAAATATTTATAAATATAAATATTTATAAATATAAATATATAAATATAAATAAATATAAATAAACAACATAAAAAATAAAAAACAAAAATAAATAAAATAAATATACGTAATACTTGTATCACGATAGCAAAAGGCATTAAGTTATATATGTATAAAATATATAATATAAACAATAAAAAAACTAAAAAAGAAAAACGACAAAGACAATATATAAAACAAACAATATAAATAAAATAAATAAGTAAACAATATAAAAAAGAAAAAAGCAAAAAGCGAAGAATAAATGTAATATAAACAATAAAAAAAAACTAAAACAGAAAAAAAACAAAGACGATATATAGAACAAACAATATAAGCAAAATAAACAATATAAATAGACAACATAAACAACAAAAAAACAAAAATAAAAAAATAAAAATAAAAAATAATTGTATAACGATAGCAAAAGGCGTTAAGTTGTATACGTATATAATATAAAATGTAGACAATAAAAAAAAACTAAAAAAGAAAAAAAACGAAGAAGATATAAGCAGCATAAACAAACAATATAAACAATGTAAACAATATAAAAAAGAAAAAATAAAAATAAAAAAATAAAAACAGAATATATTTGTACAACGATAGCGAAAGGGGTTAAGTTATATATGCATATAATACAAAATACAAACAATAAAAAAAAACTAAAAAAGAAAAAAAACAAATAATATAGATAAAACAAACAAAACAAACAAAATAAACAACATAAATAGACAATATAAAAAAGAAAAAAAACAAAAATAAAAAATAAAAAAAAAATAAAATAAAATATACTTGTATAACGATAGCAAAGGGGGTTAGATATTTCATGAGGGCGAGTCTGAGCCTAGCAACATATCCTCTCCATATGGTTTGTATTTTCACAGCAGCAATATATTTTTCTTTTTCTTTTTTTAATTTATTTTTTTCTTTTTTTGCTTTTATTATTTTATATAAACCCTGAATCACTACTGCTGCTTGTTCTTCTCTCCGTCTGTGTGCTGCTCGTTTCCACCGTAGCCCAGCCACACCAGCAAGAGTAATCTATAAATAAAATAAAATAAAATAAAATAAAATAAAATAAAATAAAATAAAATAAATGTTTGTTTATATTTATATTTATCTGTTTTTTGGGGTGACAAGAAGAACTGCTGCAGCAGCGAATATCACTCCACCAGCAGCAGCAGCAGCAGCAGCGGCAACAACAGCAGCAGCAAAAATAAAAACAAAAAAAAACAGCAGCAACAAACCATCGCCACCAGCAGCAGCAGCAACACCAACAGCAGCAGCAACAGCAGCACAAAAGAAATGCTGCAGCAGCATCAAAACCCTAAACCCTAAACCCTAAACCCTAAGCCCTAAACCCTAAACCCTAGATTTGGGGTGTACGTACACGCCGTGTCTGTCCTATCCATTTGCCGACCTTCGCCTTCCGCATTGTTGCTGCTGTTCTGTAGCAGCAGCAGAATATAAATATAAATATAAATAAATATAAATATAAATGTAAATATAAATATAAATATAAAT
>NW_013570385.1:7632-7903 GCF_000499745.2 Eimeria mitis | reverse complement strand
TTATTTTATATAAACCCTGAATCACTACTGCTGCTTGTTCTTCTCTCCGTCTGTGTGCTGCTCGTTTCCATCGCAGACCCGCCACACCAGCAAGAGTAATCTATAAATAAAATAAAATAAAATAAAATAAAATAAAATAATATAAAATAAAATAAAATAAATGTTTGTTTATATTTATATTTATCTGTTTGTTTTTTTGGGTGACAAGAAGAACTGCTGCAGCAGCGAACATCACTCCACCAGCAGCAGCAGCAGCAGCAGCAGCAGCAAG
>NW_013570385.1:7072-7439 GCF_000499745.2 Eimeria mitis | reverse complement strand
CATTTGCCGACCTTCGCCTTCCGCATTGTTGCTGCTGTTCTGTAGCAGCAGCAGAATATAAATATAAATAAAAATATAAATATAAATATAAATGTAAATATAAATATAAATATAAACAAATACAAACACAAATATGAGTACAAAATATAAACAAACAAGAATATAAATAAGTAAAAATAAATATAAATGAATAAAAATATAAATATGTATAAATATAAATATAAATAAAAATAAATAAAAATAAATAAAAATAAATAAAATAAATAAACTTACTGTTGCCTGGCTCTGTGTCCCCTGTACACTTTTTGAATTTTTATTGCAGCCAGAGTCCGCCGCTGTTGATAGCTGCAGCAAAAAAAAAAATAAA
>NW_013570385.1:6793-6972 GCF_000499745.2 Eimeria mitis | reverse complement strand
AATAAATAAATAAATAAATAAATAAATAAATAAATAAATAAATAAATAAATAAATAAATAAATAAAATAAGTTTAATATATAATATTCATAAAGCTAATAAATTAATAATATTAACGAAATTAAAGAAATAAAAAAAACAAAAACAAAGTTTTGGCTATCAACTGAAACAGAACAACAT
>NW_013570385.1:5326-6761 GCF_000499745.2 Eimeria mitis | reverse complement strand
TATATATATATATATATATATATATATATATATATATATATATATATATATATATATATACATGTATATAACACATATATAATATACAAACGTATATATATGTATATGTATAGCAATATAGAGTGGCTAGAGCAGAAGAGGACCAGCAACAGCATCAGCATCAGCAGCAGCAGCAGCAGAACCATCACCATCACCACCATCAACAGCAGCAGCATCAGCAGCAGCAGCAGCAGCATCAGCAGCAGCAGCAGCAGCAGCAGAACCATCACCATCACCATCACCATCACCATCAGCAGCAGCAGCAGCAGCAGCAGCAGCAATAGATCTTACAGTGAGAGTTTGAGGGTGAGTACAGCTCCAGTAAATAAATTATTTAATTCTATTTTTTTTAATTTTGTTTTTCTTATTTCATATCTCCGCATCAGAGACTGAAGACGAATCATACGGCCATTAAACTGCCGGTATTCTCTGCGTTTACACAAAAAAAAATAAATAAAGAAATAGGGGTTTATGAGGGTTTATGGGAGTTTATGAGGGTTTATGAGGGTTTATGAGGGTTTATGCATAGATGTTTATAAGGGTTTATGAGGGTTTATGAGGGTTTATGAGGGTTTATGAGGGTTTATGAGGGTTTCTGTGTGTTTCTGAGGGTTTATGAGGGTTTTCATGAGTGCTTCTGAGGGCGTTTCTGAGGGTTTATGAGTTTTTTTCTGAGGGTTTTTCTCAAGGTGTTTATGAAGGTTTATGAGGGGTTTTATGAGGGTTTTTATGAGGGGTTTATGAGGGTTTCTGAGTGTTTCTGAGGGTTTATGAGGGTTTTTATGAGTGTTTCTGAGTGTTTCTGAGGGTGTTTCTGAGGGTTTATGAGTGTTTCTGAGGGTTTATGAGTGTTTAAGAGTGTGTTTCTGAGGGTTTATGAGTGTTTAAGAGTGTGTTTCTGAGGGTTTATGAGGGTTTTCATGAGTGTTTCTGAGGGTTTTCATGAGTGTTTCTGAGGGTTTTCATGAGTGTTTATGAGGGTTTTCATGAGTGTTTATGAGGGTTTTCATGAGTGTTTCTGAGGGTTTTGATGAGTGTTTCTGAGTGTTTATGAGTGTGTTTCTTTGTGTTTATGAGGGTTTATGAGGGTTTTCATGAGTGTTTATTCGGGTTTATTAGGGTTTACGATCTAGCTTTTGCGGTTCTATAAGAAGCCTGTAGAGCGAGTATGAGTGGTTTGAGGCTGGATAGAACACTCCTGAAATATTGATCGATAAGTAACCATCCTTTTTTTTTTAAAAATATTTTGTTGTTTCCCAATTGATATTCTTCTT
Organism: Eimeria mitis; assembly: GCF_000499745.2. Taxonomy (NCBI): domain Eukaryota; phylum Apicomplexa; class Conoidasida; order Eucoccidiorida; family Eimeriidae; genus Eimeria; species Eimeria mitis. The sequence continues at coordinate 5,448 of NW_013570385.1, read as the reverse complement.
TCGGTACACCCAAACGCTCTAACATCAATACTGTGCATGCCTTCGGCTCCATAGTATCCTGTGGGGGGGTTTCATACAAAAAAAATAAATTTTATTTTATTTTGTTTTATTTTATTTTATTT
>NW_013570385.1:4354-4492 GCF_000499745.2 Eimeria mitis | reverse complement strand
GCTGCTGCTGCTGCTGCTGCTGCTGTTGCAGAACGATAATCTAATCAACTGATTTAGGGAAGATAAAGACGAACATAAATAAACATAAAATTATTAAAATAAAAATAAAAATAAAAATAAAAATAAAAATAAAACTAC
>NW_013570385.1:1468-4254 GCF_000499745.2 Eimeria mitis | reverse complement strand
TTTTTTTTTTTTTTTTTTTTTAATAGATGCATACACACACAGCAGCAGCAGCAGCAGCAGCAGCAGCAGAAAAAGAAAAAGAAAAAAATATAAATCAATCAAGTACATCGGGTTTCTTTGCTTGGTTTGGGTTTATATATATTTAGTTTATTTTATTTATATATTATATATGCACACGCATATATACACACAGCAGCAGCAGCAGTTGCTGCTGCTGCTGCTGCTGCTGCTGCTGTTGCAGAACGATAATCTAATCAACTGATTTAGGGAAGATAAAGACAAACATAAATAAACATAAAATTATTAAAATAAAAATAAAAATAAAAATAAAAATAAAAATAAAACTATAAACATAAAAATAAAAATAAAAGTAAAACCCTAAAACCATATGAATAAAGACAAAACTATAGAGGTAAAGAAAAAACTATAAGCACAACCCCAACCACAAATAAAACGAAATAAAAACCTACAAATAAAAAATAAAAAAAATAAAAAAATAAAAAATAAAAAAAAAATAAATACCTGCAGAAGTGAGCTCTGGATGTCTTGAGAGTGGTGATGAGCTGATTCATAGATTTTTGAAACTTCGATCCAACAAATTTTCCTCTCAGGTTTTTTGTGTCTTCTGTTTCTACTTTTTCAAACGCAGAAGCCATGCTGCTGTTGCTAGAAGCTTTAAACAAAGATATTAACTCATTGGGGAGCCTGCATGCAAAAAAAAACAAAAAAAAACAAAAAAAAACAAAAAAAAAACAAAAAAAAAAATAAAAAAAAATAAAAAAAATACAAAAATTTGGGGCTTTGATGCTGTTTTTACTCCTACAACAGAAAAAGATATACTGCTGTTGCTTTGTTATTTTAATATAAATATTAAATCATTAGGGAGAATCAATATAAATAAATAAATATATAAATAAATAAATATAAATAAATAAATATAAATATAAATAAATAAATATAAATATAAATAAATAGAAAAAAAGAAATTTAAAAAATATTTATTTTTGGGCTTTTGACTCTATTTGTACTCTTGCAGCAGCTGCCGTTGCTATATTATATAAAATAAAAATAAAGATATAAATATAAATATAATTATAAGTATAAATAAATAAATAAAAATAAGTAAATAAGTATAAATAAATAAATAAAAATAAAGAAAATAAATAACAATATAACTGGTGCTGCTGTATGTGTTATTATAAAAGTATATGTATAAATACAGAAATAAAAAGACAAACAAAAATATAAATAAATAAACATAAACAAAAAAAAAATAAATAAAATACCTCATCTTATTCTTAGGAACAAACTCTGTTGTTGTGTATGTAACTGGTGCTGCTGTATGTGTTATTATAAAAGTATATGTATAAATACAGAAATAAAAAGACAAAGAAATATAAAAATAAATAAAAACAAATAAATAAATAAATAAATAAAATACCTCATCTTATTCTTAGGAACAAACTCTGTTGTTGTGTATGTAACTGGTGCTGCTGTATGTGTTATTATAAAAGTAAAGCGAGCGTCTCCTTTTGGTATTTCGTAATTTTCGTTTTTTATATTTTTGTGGCAGGCAGATGTAAACGATTCACTTGTCCCTGAAACACAATAAATAAATAAATAAATAAAATAAATAAATATATAAATAAATAAATAAATAAATAAATAAATAAATAAATAAATAAATAAATAAATAAATTTTTGTGCTTATAGAAAAAGATAAATACTTCTATGTAAATGATTCGCTTGTACTTGAGAAATATATAAATAAATAAATAAATATATTTTTATGTTTATAACAAAAAATTATATTTATATGTAAATGATTCGCAGGAGACACAGTTCTTCCAAGAAGGCAAAGACATAAAAAAATAAATAAATAAATAAACAAAAAAAAAATAAATAAATAAATAATTAAATTAAATAAATAAATAAAATTAATAAATTAATGAATAAATAAATTAAATAAACAAACAAATAAATAAATATTTTAATATACTACCTCTCTGCAGGAGGCATTGTTCGTCTAGGAAAGCAAAGATACCGGCTTTGAGTTTAAATAAACAAAAAAATAAATAAACAAATAAACAAACAAATAAACAAACAAACAAACAAACAAATAAATAAACAAACAAACAAATAAAAAAACAAACAAACAAATAAATAAATAAATAAATAAATAAATAAATAATATATTACCTGTCTGCACGAGACATCGTTCCTCTAAGAAAGCAAAGATACCGGCTTTGGGTTTAAATTAAATAAGCAAATAAATAAACAAATAAACAAGCAAGTAAATAAAGAAACAAACAAATAAATAAATAAATAAATAATATAAATAAAATATATAAATAAAATATATATTACCTGTCTGCAGTAGACATTGTTCTTCTAGGAAAGCAAAGATACCGGCTTTGGGTTTATCAAAAACTTCTAAAACGGCGGCGTTATCAGAGTAAACTATCATAGAGTGATCGATGCCTTCTGCTTCGTATTCTGCTTTCTACACAAAAAAAATAAATAAAATAAAATAAAATTAAATTAAATTAAAGGAAACATATTAAACACAAAGAAACAAAAGAAAACATATTAAACACGAGGAAACAAAAAGGAAACATACAGTTTCCTAGGGTTTAGGCTTTTAGGGTTCACTTGGATTTAGGGTTTAGGCTTCTATGGTTTACCAGGGCTTAGGGTTTACTAGGGTTTTCTAGGGTTTACTAGGGTTTAGTAAGGTTTACTGAGGTTTACTAGGGTTTATTAGGGTTTAGGGTTTATGAGGGTTT
>NW_013570385.1:1182-1368 GCF_000499745.2 Eimeria mitis | reverse complement strand
GAAACTGTTCGTAGCTGTTTTTCTCAAAAAACTCAAAACCATAAATATCCAGAATCTAAACAAAACAAAATAAATTAATTTAATTAATTAATTAATTAAATTAATTAAAATAAAATAATTAAATTAAATTTTAAAATTCAAAAAGAAATTCAAAAAAAATTCAAAAAAAATTCAAAAAAAAATGAA
>NW_013570385.1:386-1082 GCF_000499745.2 Eimeria mitis | reverse complement strand
TCTCAAAAAACTCAAAACCATAAATATCCAGAATCTAAACAAAACAAAATAAATTAATTAAATTAATTAATTCATTAAATTAATTAAAATAAAATAATTAAATTAAATTTTAAAATTCAAAAAAAAATCAAAAAAAATTCAAAAATTCAAAAAAAACTGAAATATCTTCATGGGGTGTATAGACACCCCAATAAAATTAAAAAAGAATAAAAAAGAATAAAAACAACAAAAGCAATAACAACAACCCCACCACTATTACCACCATCAACACCACCAAGAACAGCAGCAGCAAGAACAGCAGCAGCAAGAACAGCAGAGAAATAGCAACAACAAAAAAACGACAATTAACAAACAACAAAAACAAAACAACAAAAACAAAACAACAAAAACAAAACAATAAAAACAACAACAGCAGCAAAGCAAACAACAACAACAACAGCAGCAGCAGCAGCAGCAGCATCCAGATATATACATTTACTCCGATACAGAGTTTATTAAGAACAACAACAAGAACAAAAAAAAAACAAGAGAAATAACAGAAACAAGACAACAAAAACAAAACAAAAAAAACAAAACAACAAAAACAACAAAACCAGAACAACAAACACAACAAAACCAAAACAACAAAAACAAAACAACGACAAAAACAAAACAACAAAAAAAAAGCAACAACAGCAACAACAGCAGCAACAACAG
>NW_013570385.1:0-286 GCF_000499745.2 Eimeria mitis | reverse complement strand
ACTCCGATACAGAGTTTATTAAGAACAACAACAAGAACAAAAAAAAAACAAGAGAAATAACAGAAACAAGGCAACAAAAACAAAACAATAAAAACAAAACAACACAAACAACAAAACCAAAACAACAAAAACAACAAAACCAAAACAACAAAAACAAAACAACGACAAAAACAAAACAACAAAAACAAAGCAACAACAGCAACAACAGCAGCAACAACAGCAGCAGCAGCAGCAGCAGCAGCATCAGTATATTTACCCCTATCCAGAGTTTATTATCAGCATCAAA
>NW_013570384.1:7803-9400 GCF_000499745.2 Eimeria mitis | reverse complement strand
AAACCCTAAACCCTAAACCCTAAACCCTAAACCCTCAGGTGTCTCGATACCTTCTCCGCACCTTTGTGTGAGCGGGGCGGTTCGTCATCTGATGAGTCTTCTTCTTCGTCGCTATCCTCGCTGCCATCGCTGCAACCACAAACCCTAAACCCTAAACCCTAAACCCTAAACCCTAGATTTTCCCCCCCCCCTGTACAAACCCTAAACTCTAAACCCTAAACCCTTGCTCATCGGCTTTTTTTGGTGCTGTTGCTGCACTCGTAAACCCTAAACCCTAAAATTATCCTCGCCAGGCTTTCTTCTCTATCGCTGCCCCCACAAACCCTAAACCCTCACAAACCCTAAACCCTCACAAACCCTAAACCCTCACAAACCCTAAACCCTCACAAGTCTTCATCGTTAGCATCATAGTCATCGAAGTCTGAGTCATCGTCAACCTGCCCTAGATACCAATCAACAGCTCTCGGAATTATCTTATCCTGAACAGAAACAGTGGTTTAGGGTTTAGGGTTTAGGGTTTGCGGATGAGGGTTTAGGGTTTAAGTATTAGTACTGTCTTCTAGGGTTTAGGGTTTAGGGTTTGTGGCTAACCCTAATTGTTATGCCGATATCATAGTCCGCCTCCACAACCATCTGCAGCTCTTCCACCTGCGCATACACCCCAAACCCTAAACCCTAAACCCTAAACCCTAGTAAACCCTAGTTTGTGTTATATATTACTTCTTTTTCATCCATTTGCTGCAATTTATCATCCGACGGAATTTCATTTTAGTATGAGGGTTTTAAGGGTTCTAAGGGTTTAGGGTTTCAAGGGTTTAGGATTTTAAGGGTTTAGGGTTTTCTAGGGTTTAGGGTTTTGAGGGTTTAGGGTTTACTTCTTTTTCTTCCATTTGTTGTAATTTATATTCCGATGGTATTTCACTTTAGTAAGGGTTTAGGGTACAGCTATGAGGGTTTAGAGTTAAAAGTGTTTCAAGGGTTTAGGGTTTTCTAGGGTTTTCTAGGGTTTAGGGTTTTCTAGGGTTTTCTAGGGTTTAGGGCTTAGGGTTTCCTTCTTTTTCATCCATTTGTTGTAATTTATCATCGGATGGTATTTCAGTTTAGCAAGGGTTTATAGTAATAAGGGTTTAGAGTTAAAAGTGTTTCAAGGGTTTAGGATTTTAAGGGTTTAGGGTTTTTTAGGGTTTAGGGTTTACTTCTTTTTCATCCATTTGTTGTAATTTATCTTCCGAAGGAATTTCATGATCAGCGAATAAATTAAAAAAAGAATTAGCATCAACAGTCTCCGTGACGGTTCTGGTTTGTTTTGTTTTTTTATTTCTTTGTCTCCTTATTATTGTTTTTTTTGTTATATCTTTATCTTCTCTCCATTCTATCTTCGTCCCTTCNTTCTTTGTCTCCTTATTATTGTTTTTTTTGTTATATCTTTATCTTCTCTCCATTCTATCTTCGTCCCTTCGGTCCTCGCCAGCTCAGCTCCTCTCCCCCCCTCCCCATAAAATAAAATATATTCTTTCTTTAATATTAAGGGTTTAAAGTAAGGGTTTTCTCGGAATACAAACAGCAGCCGAAAACTCTCTCCATGTGTACCCTCCTC
>NW_013570384.1:6910-7503 GCF_000499745.2 Eimeria mitis | reverse complement strand
AATGAAGGTAAAACCTATATATATATATATAAAACACTAAACCCTAAACCCTAAACCCTAAACCCTAAACCCTTGATTGGCTTTGAGCGCCCGCAGCCAGAATGAAGGTAAAACCTATATATATATATATAAAACACTAAACCCTAAACCCTAAACCCTAAACCCTAAACAATAGAGACTAGATTGGCTTTGAGGGCCCGCAGCCAGAATGAAGGTAAAACCTATATATATAAAACCCTAAACCCTAAACCCTAAACCCTAGATTTGCTTTCAAGGCAAGGACACAGGAAGAAGGTAAACCCTATACAAATAAACACTCTAAACCCTAAACCCTAAACCCTAAACCCTAAAAACATAAACCCTAATCCCTAAACCCTCAAGGCCAAGAAAAGGAGACAACTAGAAACCCTGCAAAACGCTCAAAACCCTAAACCCTAAACCCTAAACCCTAGTTTATCCTTACGGGTGTGCCAGTGGCATCTTTTTCAGAGTTTTGTTCTTCTGTTGCTGCTGCAGCTCCTGCTGCAGCACCTGCTGCAGCACCTGCTGCAGCAGCAGCAGCAGCAGCAGGAGACACCAAGACCTGCAGTCTC
>NW_013570384.1:4230-4424 GCF_000499745.2 Eimeria mitis | reverse complement strand
TTCAAACCCTAAACCCTAAACCCTAAACCCTAAACCCTAATTTTTTAACCTCGGGCTTACCAGGGGCCCCCCCTCACCCCCCAGTACCCAGATCATCACCAGGGGCCCCCATGTCTGACACGGGGGATGGGGGGGCCCCCCAGGGGCCCCCTTCTGGGGGCCCCCTGAGCTCCTCTGCGAACCACACAGCCCCG
>NW_013570384.1:3481-4130 GCF_000499745.2 Eimeria mitis | reverse complement strand
TTCAAACCCTAAACCCTAAACCCTAAACCCTAAACCCTAATTTTTTAACCTCGGGCTTACCAGGGGCCCCTCCTCACCCCCCAGTACCCAGATCATCACCAGGGGCCCCCATGTCTGATACGGGGGATGGGGGGGCCCCCCAGGGGCCCCCTTCTGGGGGCCCCCTGAGCTCCTCTGCGAACCACATAGCCCCGGGGGGCCCCCTGGGGGGCCCCCCTGGGGGGCCCCCAGGGGGCCCCCTTCCTGGGGGCCCCCCAGGGGCCCCCCTGGGGGGCCCCCAGGAAGGGGAGAATAGCAAAGAGCATGAGCTGTATTTAGAGGCACTAGAAGAATTGTTGGGGGCCCCCAAGATGAAGCTAGGGTTAGAAGATGTAGAAAGGGTTGCGGCGGCGCTGGGAAACCCTCAAGAGAAATTCAATGCTATACATGTTGCAGGTGAGGGTTTAGGGTTTAGGGTTTAGGGTTTAGGGTTTAGGGTTTAGGGTTTAGAGATTGGGGTTTGGGGGGATATGGGGTAGTGAGAAGACGAACACAGTCGATAAACAAATGCTGAAATGGGGTATAAGGGGTTTAGAGGATTTAGGGTTTAGGGTTTAGGGTTTAGAGGTTTAGGGTTTAGGGTTTAGGGTTTAGGGTTTGTGGTTAAACT
>NW_013570384.1:2554-3381 GCF_000499745.2 Eimeria mitis | reverse complement strand
TTAGAGATTGGGGTTTGGGGGGATATGGGGTAGTGAGAAGACGAACACAGTCGATAAACAAATGCTGAAACGGGGTATAAGGGGTTTAGGGGGTTTAGGGTTTAGGGTTTAGGGTTTAGGGTTTAGGGTTTTCGGGTTTAGGGTTTAGGGTTTAGGGTTTAGGGTTTGTGGTTAAACCCCTTCAGGAACAAACGGAAAAGGAAGTGTCTGCACCAAAGTGGCGGCCTGCTTGATGGCAAAAGGTATACAAACTTTAAGGGTTTAGGGTTTAGGGTTTAGGGTTTAGGGTTTAGGGTTTAGTGGAGAGTTGTATGGTTTTGAATCTTGAGGGTTTAGGGTTTAGGGTTTAGGTTTTTTTGTGTAAATATGCATTAAAACCCCTTCCCGAAAATCTCTTTTTATTCTTCATTTCCTACAAAACATAATATATATAATATATATAATATATATAATTTAGGGTTTAGGGTTTAGGGTTTAGGGTTTAGGGTTTATGGTTGCAGGTCACCGCGTGGGTGTGTTTACCTCTCCCCACTTGTTTTCTTTGCGTGAGCGTTTTTCTATGGATGGACGGCTCGTACAAGAAACGCAATTTGTTGCTGCTTTCAATAAAGTTAAACAAGCAGCCAAGGAGACAGGGGTTTCTCTCACCTTCTTTGAGGTATGGAGCTAGCTAGCTAGCTAGCTAGCTAGCTGGGTGTGTAGGTAGCTAGCTAGCTAGCTAGCTGGGTATGTAGGTAGCTACGTGGGTAGGTAGGAGGCTCTGAATAAAGTTAAACAAGCAGCCAAGGAGACAGGGGTTTCTCTCACCTTCTTTGAGGTATGGAGCC
>NW_013570384.1:1519-2454 GCF_000499745.2 Eimeria mitis | reverse complement strand
CCGCGTGGGTGTGTTTACCTCTCCCCACTTGTTTTCTTTGCGTGAGCGTTTTTCTATGGACGGACGGCTCATACAAGAAACGCAATTTGTTGCTGCTTTCAATAAAGTTAAACAAGCGGCGAAGGAGACAGGGGTTTCTCTCACCTTCTTTGAGGTATGTAGCTAGCTAGCTAGCTAGCTAGCTAGCTGGGTGTGTAGGTAGCTAGCTAGCTAGCTAGCTGGGTGTTTAGGTAGCTACGTGGGTAGGTAGGAGGCTCTGAATAAAGTTAAACAGGCGGCGAAGGAGACAGGGGTTTCTCTCACCTTCTTTGAGGTATGTGGCTAGCTGGGTATGTAGCTAGCTAGCTAGCTAGCTAGCTGGGTTGATAGCTAGCTAGCTATCTAGGTAGGTAGATAGGAGGCTCTCAATAAAGTTAAACAAGCAGCCAAGGAGACAGGGGTTTCTCTCACCTTCTTTGAGGTATGTAGCTAGCTAGCTAGCTAGCTAGCTAGCTAGCTGGGTGTGTAGGTAGCTAGCTAGCTAGCTAGCTGGGTGTGTAGGTAGCTACGTGGGTAGGTAGGAGGCTCTGAATAAGGTTAAACAGGCGGCGAAGGAGACAGGGGTCTCTCTCACCTTCTTTGAGGTATGTAGCTAGCTAGCTAGCTGAGTAGCTAGCTAGCTAGCTAGCTAGCTAGCTGGGTAGCTAGCTGGGTCTGTAGGTAGCTAGCTAGGTAGGTAGGAGGGTATGGAGACAGTTAAACAAGCAGCCGAGGAGACAGAGGTCTCTCTCACCCTCTTTGAGGTATGTAGCTAGCTAGCTAGCTAGCTAGCTAGCTAGCTAGGTATGCAGCTGCCTGTCTAGCTAGCTAGCTAGCACATGATATACCAATCGATTAGAGATGAATATACATTTTAACCCAAGCCAAAAAAAAAAAATAAAAATAAAAAAATAAAA
>NW_013570383.1:26647-27661 GCF_000499745.2 Eimeria mitis | reverse complement strand
GTATACGCAAAAATTTACACTTTTTCGTGTTAGATAGGGGTTAGGGTTTAGGGTTTAGGGTTTAGGGTTTTAGGGTTTAGGGTTTAGGGTTTAGGGTTTATGTGTACCTGTTGTCTTTGTGTGTTTTGTGCTGCTCCTACAGTAGGAATGAGAGAGAGGTGCCAGTGTCTATACAGCTCGCCATCTATAGAGAAGCTATCTGCTGGCTGCTGCAGCTGCAGCAGCAAACTGCTGCAGGTGCTCCATGTGAAGGCAACACGAGGCACCAGTAACGATGAACGGATGCCCAGATGGTCCTTGCTGCTCCTGCTGCTGCTGCTGCTGCTGCTGCTGCTGCTGCTGCTGCTGCTGCTGGTGCTGCTGCTGGTGCTGGTGCTGGTGCTGGTGCTGTAGCTTTTGTTGTTGTTGTTGTCGCTGCTGCTGGTGCTGCTGATGTAGGTTTTGTTGTTGTTGTTGCTGCTGCTGCTGCTGATGTAGCTGTTGTTGTGGTTGTTGCTTCTGGTGCTGCTGCTGCTGCTGCTGTAGCTGCTGTTGTGGTTGTTGATGCGGCTGCTGCTGCTGCTGTAGCTGTTGTTGATGGTACTGCTGCTGCTGCCGGTGCCACTGTAGGTTGTGCCGCTGCTGCTGCTGCTGCTGTTGCTGCTGCTGCTTCCGCTGGTGCCGTTGCTGTTGCTGCTGCTGGTGCCGTTATTGCTGCTGCTGCTGGTGCTGTTGCTGCTGTTGCTGCTGCTGGTGCCGTTGCAGCTGCTGCTGCTGGTGCCGCTGCTAGTGCTGCTGCTGATGCCATTGCTTCTGCTGTTGAAGGTGGTGCCGCTGCTGCTGCTGCTGCTGGTGCCGTTGCTGCTGCTGCTGCTACTGGTTCCATTGCTGCTGTTGCAGCTGGTGCTGCTGCTGCTGCTGCTGCTGCTGCTGCTGCTGCTGCTTCCTGCCGTTGCTGCTGCTGCATTTCGCACATACCCCGAGGCTGATGAGGCCTTGTAAAGCTGGCTTACTCGGGTTGTCTTGGGGTCGAAG
>NW_013570383.1:23330-23998 GCF_000499745.2 Eimeria mitis | reverse complement strand
TCTGCACTGTCGCTTCTGCTGCAGCAGCAGCAGCAGCACTATCAGCTGCAGCTCCCAATGGAGAAGCAAACGATCTTGCTGCTGCTGCTGTTGCTGCTGCTGCTGTTGCTGCTGCTGCTCGTCTGGTGGTAGCTGGTGTGCCTTCGAGGGTGCTGCTGCTTCTCTGCGGCCATAAGCCAATGGGTGATGAGGGTCTGTGCTGTGGTGTGCTGCTGCTACTTTGCCTCAGCAACTGCTGCTGCTGCTGCTGCTGCTGCTGCTGTTGCTGCTGCTGCTGCTGCTGCTGTGATGCAGGGAAAGCGGGAGTTGGGTTGATGCTAGCTGCACGCTTTTGTGCTGCAATTAAGGCTGCGCGTGCTGCTGCTGCTGCTCGTGCTGCTCTGTATCTTGCTGCGTTTGCTGCTGGGGATTGCCCAGCTGCTTCTGCTGCAGCAGCAGCCCGCTGCGCTGCATCTGCTGCTGCTGCTGCAGCACGTTCAGCTTGTCTAAGGGCAGAAGAAGCAGACACCGCGCCATCGTCAAGCCTTTCTCCCCGGCCCCCTGCTGCTGCTGCTGCCAATGGCGTTGTTACTGCTGCTGCTGCTGCTGGTGCTGCTGCTGCTGCTGCTGCTGCTGCACCATTGAGCTGCGGCTGCACGGCAGGAGACAGCGGTGAGCCTAGGGGGGCT
>NW_013570383.1:20532-21703 GCF_000499745.2 Eimeria mitis | reverse complement strand
CGTGGAGAGCGGAGAGGCCGACCAGCTGCTGAGAGTGCGGCCCACTCGCTGCTGCTGCTGCTGCTGCTGCAGTTGCTGCTGCTGCAGGTGCTGCAGTTGTTGCTGCTGCTGCTCAAGAGTATTGAATCTGCTGCTACTCCCGCCGCTTCGTGGTGTGGGGCCCGTGTCTATGCGAGTGTAAGAGAAGGCAGGGCTAGGTATTCTGGTTTGCTGCTGCAGTGCAGCAACAGCAGCAGCTGGCTGTTGCTGCTGCTGCTGCTGCTGCTGCTGCTGCTGCAAAGTCCTAGTTATAGAAGCGTCTCCTTTCTGCTGCTCCTCTGCCAGCTGTCTCTCCAGCTCAAGACGCTGCTGCCGCAGGCTGCGCTGCTCCTGCAGCAGCTGCTGCTCTCGCAGCTGCAAGAGTGTTGGCTGCTGCGGCTGCTGTCGCTGCTGCTGCTGCTGCATCTGCGGCTGCTGCTGCTGCTGCAGCGTTCTATATGCTGGACTAAGAGTTGAGGTGCTGTCTCTTCTTATCAGCTTCGGGCTGAAGTTGCTTTGCTGCTGCTGCTGCTGCTGCTGCTGCTGCTGCAGCTGCAGAGCAACGGGAGACAGCAGACGCGGGGTGGGACTGAGGGGAAGCCTTCCTCCTGTGTTGAAGCGTACTGGCAGCATCGTTTGCTGCTGCTGCTGCTGCTGCTGCTGCAGGCTTGCAGGGAGCGAGTTGCTGCGAAGGAATGACGAGCCGAATGAAGCAGTAGGTTTTGCTGCAGCAGCAACTGCTGCTCCATCTGCTGCAGCAGCAAGCGCTGCTCTTTCTGCTGCTAGTTGAGCTGTAGAGGCACCGGTCTCAGCAGCCATTGCTGCTGCTGCTGCTGCTGCTGCTACCCCTTGAGGCACCAGCTGCTGCTGCTGCAGCTGCTGCAGTCGTGCACATGCTGCTGTAGCGTTCTGCGCAGCAGCCGTTGCTCTGGCAGCAGCAACTGCTGCTCGCTCTGCTGCAGCCCTTGAAGGGGATATGGTAGGGGATAGGTCAGCGCTTTGCTGCTGCTGCTGCTGCTGCTGCTGTTGTACTGTTTGCTGCTGCAGTGTCTGCTGCTGCTGCAGCTGCTGCAGCTGCTGCAGGTTGTCTGTCGTTGAAGCTGGAGTCTCCGCAGCAAACGTTATGAGGCTTCCAGAGTCGAGCGTAAGCAAT
>NW_013570383.1:19081-20432 GCF_000499745.2 Eimeria mitis | reverse complement strand
GCTGCAGTGGCGGCAGCTGCTGTAGCGGCAGCAGCGGGGCTGTGCCTTGAGGTGTTGAGGGCTTATAAGAGGTCAGTGGAGACGACCGGCTGGTCATCGGCGATGTAGCAAGAAAGGCGTCTTGGTGCTGCTGCTGCTGCTGCTGCTGCTGCTGCAGTGGCTGCAGTATTGGCTGCTGTTGCTGCTGCTGCTGCTGCAGCAGTGGCGGCAGTAGTGGCTGCTGCTGCTGATGCTGCTGCTGCATTGAATTTGGGTATGTCAGCTGGCGAGACAGGAGAGGGGGATGTAGCTGCTGCTGCCCCAATGGGCTCGTGCCGTGAGGTGCCGCCTGCTGCTGCAACGAATGCAGCAGCTGCTGCTGTTGCTGCTGCTGCTGCAGCTGAGGTAGCAGCTGCTGTTGCGACTGCAGGTGCTGCTGCAGCACTGCACTGGTGAGAGTCTGAGAGCGCGCCAGAGAAGCAGCAGATGCAGGCGACTGGGTACTCATCACAGACGGAGACATTAGGCTCTGCTGCTGCTGCTGCTGCTGCTGCTGCTGCTGCAGTGCTTGTGGGGTGTCGAAGACATCCAGCAGCGGCCTCTGCCCCATCGGCTGTAGTGTTTGCAAGCTGAGGCTGCTGATGCCGTCAGGAGTTGCTGCAGCTGAGTGCTGCAGCAACTCCTGCTGCTGCTGCTGCAGCATTTGCTGCTGCTGCTGCTGCAGCGGCTGCAGCGGCTGCAGCGGCTTTGGAGACAGAGCAGCAGGATCGAGAGGCGGAAGCTGCAGCGGCACAGCTGGCGGGGATGAAGCAACAGAGGCAGCAGAATAGAGGCGCGCCGGTGTGCTGCTGCAGCAAGAAGCAGCAGAAGCAGCAGCAGGACTCCTCGCAGCAGATGCTGCTGCTAGGCTATCTGCCCTTGCAGCAACTTCAGCTGCGCTGCGGGCTCTTGCTGCTGCTGCTGCTGCCCTCATCGCTCCATCAGCAGCAGCAGCAGCATGTCGACGCATTGCAGACAAAGCGGGAGAGACTGGGTAGCTGTTGCGCCTCACCGGGAGCTGCTGAGGGACAGCAGCAGCAGGTGTACAAGCAGCAGCAGCAGCAGCAGCAGCAGCAGAAACTGGGTCTGCTGCAGCCGGGCTCCATGCTCCAGCCGACGGGCGTATGCTTGTGCTGCTGCTGGCGCGGCTAAGCAGGCTCGTTAGACCTCCGTTGCTGTGCTCAAAGGGGCTTGCTGCTGCTGCTGCTGCTGCTGCTGCCGCTGCTGCTGCTGCTGCTGGAGGAGACGGATCGGAGAGAAAGCGACGCCGGGGCCGCTCCCATGGCTCCACGCCAGTAGAGCGAAATGGTGACGTTGCAACAGCGACAGGCGA
>NW_013570383.1:18517-18981 GCF_000499745.2 Eimeria mitis | reverse complement strand
GAGACGGATCGGAGAGAAAGCGACGCCGGGGCCGCTCCCATGGCTCCACGCCAGTAGAGCGAAATGGTGAAGTTGCAACAGCAACAGGAGAAGCAGCAGCAGGTGCTGCAGCAGCAGCAGCAGCAGGTGCAGCAGCAGCAGCAGCAGCAGGTGTAGCAGCAGCAGCAGCAGGTGTAGCAGCAGCAGCAGGTGCAAGGATAGGAGAAAAGCGAGAAGGAGTCAGGGAGCCAATGGGAAGGGCTGCAGCACCATGTAAGGCCGGTAGCCTTTCCAGGGCTTCAGCTGCTGCCTGCTGCTGCTGCTGCTGCTGCAGCTGCTGCTGCAGCTGCTGCTGTTGCTGCAGTTGCTGCTGCCTCGGCTGCGAATAAGCCGACTGCCAAGACGCAGATGGCCCTGGTGTAGATACACTCGAGGTGTCGAGACGCTGCAGCATTTGCTGCTGCTGCTGCTGCTGCTGCTGTTGC
>NW_013570383.1:17144-18417 GCF_000499745.2 Eimeria mitis | reverse complement strand
TCGGCTGCGAATAAGCCGACTGCCAAGACGCAGATGGCCCTGGTGTAGATACACTCGAGGTGTCGAGACGGTGCAGCATTTGCTGCTGCTGCTGCTGCTGCTGCTGCTGCTGTTGCTGCTGCTGCTGCTGCTGCGTTGTGGGCGAGAGGGAGACGCCAAATGCTGCAGTTGATTGCGTTGTTGTAGAAGCCGGGTCTGTATAAGCAGCAGGAGTGCTCTGACCTGCTGCTGCTGCTGTTGCTGCTGCTGCTGCTGCTGCTGCTGCTGCTGTGGCCAGTGGTGCCTGCGGCAGCAGCAGCGGCTGCTGAGAGCTCCGCTGCTGCTGCTGCTGAGGGGGCGGAAAGTCCAGCGAGGCTGTCGATACACCGCGGCGGCAGGAAGTGCTTGGAGGGGAGATAGCTGCTGCTGTGGCTGCTGCTGCTGCTGCTGCTGCTGTTGCTGCTGTTGCTGCTGTTGCTGCTGTTGCTGCTGGTGATGCTGGTGGTGCTGGTGCAGTGCAGAAGGGCCAAGACTGTCGACGCGGCCTTGCAGCGACCGCTGCTGCTGCTGCTGCTGCTGCTGCTGCAGCTGCTGTTGCTGCTTCTCCGCTCGCTGGATCTATGCTGCTGCTTCTCCGCATCGGCTGATAAGAGAAAACTGCGCTGCGCGTTCTGAGGGGTGGCAACGCTTGCTGCTGCTGCTGCTGCTGCTGCTGCTGCTGCTGCAGGACAAGAGGGGTTGCAGCACTCATAAGTGGGGGGGATGCGAACGACGCCACTGGCGTAGCAGCTAGCTGCTGCTGCTGCTGCTGCTGCTGCAGTGTTCGTTGCGTCATTAGCAGCGGCTGCTGCTGCTCTGTGTACGGCTCTGGATTAGCTAGTGGGGGCGCGGACTGAGGAAGTGCAGCTGCTACACCCGAAGCAGCAGCAGCAGCAGCAGCAGCAGCAGCTGCTGCTGCTGCTGCTGCTGCTTCTGGAGCTGCGCGTGGAGTCGGCTGCAGCACGGTGGCTCCATATGGGGCCGATAGAATCGCCGGGCTCGTGTGCATGCGAGCAGGTCTTTGCTGCTGCTGCTGCTGCTGCTGCTGCTGCAGCAACTGCTGCTGCTCTCGTTGCAGCTGCAGCGGATCGGCGATTGTGCGCAGATGACGGAACTCTAGAGGAGCAGGCGGCATGAAAATGGTATGTGTATGCTGCTGCTGCTGCTGCGGTTGCTGCTGCTGCTGCTGCTGCTGCTGCTGAGGCAAGGTAGTGATATATGATGCGAAGGGCGCGGCGGTGAGGGTTTGCGGTGT
>NW_013570383.1:9474-14466 GCF_000499745.2 Eimeria mitis | reverse complement strand
GCTGCTGTAAGCAGCATAAGTTGCTGCTGCTTCAGCAGCTCAGCTGCTGCTGTTTGCTGCCTGTTAGAATGGGGTGTATAACCACCCCGCTCCTCTCCGGCGCCACACACGATCCCAGGTATGCGGGGACTCGATCCCACAGCCTGGGGGAGACGATCCCACGCGGCAGCGGCGAGGACCCCACAAAGCAGCGGCGAGGACCCCACAAGGCAGCGGCGAGGACCCCGCGAGTGAGTGGAGAAAATTCCGCGGTGCTGGGATCCGATCCCAGGGCAGTGTGAGTGGATCCCACGGCTACGCGCGGAGACGATCCCGCGGTGTATGCATAGAGGAGGAGCCGCAGGAGCTGCTGCTGGTGGTTGCTGCTGCTGCTGCTCTGCGGTGATGTAAAATATTATTAAGGAATTCAACAACAGCAGCTGAGGCTGCAGAAGAGCAGAGAGGGATATATGCACGTGGAGGCCGGGCGGATGCACCGCGCACAGACAGCGACATAAACCCCAGGTGTACATGCATACACCCAAGAGCCACTCGTATGCCATGGATATCTTGCTGCTGTTCCGAAAATTTTGCTGCTGCTGCTGCTGCTGTTGCTGCTGTTGCTGCTGCTGGTCCTGCGGCTACTGCTCAGCCGGCGATGTGGGGCTGCGGCGTGCCCGCTCTGGTGACTGGCGGTCACTCGCATCCAGCTCATTTTTTTGCATTTTATTGAATAAATTTAGAGTTAATAAAAGTAATTTACATTTAAAAATAATTTTAAATAAATTCCAGACGTTATTTCAGGAGAAGGCTCCCTACCTACCGGCCCGGCGATGCTGCAACCCGCTGTCGCTCGCGCAGCACAGGGTCGGCTGCGTCCAAGTCCTGCGACACTTCTTTGTGATACTTTTTCATTTCTTTGTTTTTATTTCATTTAATTATTTACTTTTATTGAGGTGATAACCATTTGAAATGCTNTTTTTCATTTCTTTGTTTTTATTTCATTTAATTATTTACTTTTATTGAGGTGATAACCATTTGAAATGCTGTACTTGTACGGTGTACAGCCGCCGCAGCGCGGGTCAGGTGTGAAACGTCAAGAGGCAGCAGAGCTGTCTCGAGCTGTAGTTGTTTCCCCTCTAAGAGGTTTTTTCTTCACCTTTCTCTGCTGCTGTATCTTTTTGAATTTGGACTTGATGCCTAACTTGTTTGTATATCGCTGCAGGCCTGTCTTCGTTCTATATAGGGCTAATGAATGGTTTCTCTGTAGCGGGGTACTTAGCCGTGCAAATAAACAAGGGTACCGCCAGCGTTTGAATGGGAGTTTATGTATTCCTCTTGTTCTACTTCTGCAAAAGGAAGACGATGCCCTGAGTAGCTGCTTGCAGAAAGGTTAGTACTCTAAGCAACAACTGCTGATCTATGCACGCAGCAACTTGAATGCACGCGATAGGTGCTACGAGTGCCACTACACACTCACGCTGAATCAAGCATGCCAGCTATGTATATAACCATCCATCCATCATTGTGAGGCCAAAAATATCGTGGTTGAACTGTCAATGCGGCTTGGCAGGTGCATACATGTGTACTGAGTTCGCGAGTGCGTGTATGAAATACCATCCTCTCCTTGTCCTTTGGATGAGTTGTGAGCTGCAAAATCGTGTCAGATGTCAGAAGATGAATAGATTGGTGAACCCCGCTTGCGGTCAAGCAGCTTGTCCAATTGGTGCATCGGGAATTTTTGCTTCATCGTTTGTCATTTCCGGGGCACCGGAAACTTCTCGTTCAGCGTTATTTAGCTCAGGGGTTTGAATTCGAGACGCACTCGACATCTCCCGTTCTTGTATTCGCCCGTACCGGGGGGTCCAGAAGCGCGCCAGTTTGCGGTTGAACTTTGCCTTCTATCAGCAGTTCGTCTGCGTGCTTGCCCACCTATTTCTTACATGAGATGCGAATGTCGCTTGTACCTTGGAATAGAGCATGGTACAGTAACAGGAGTTAGTTTGATGTGGTGCATTGGGGTTTCAGCTTGTGGCCATCCGCCTGCAGCTCCTTGCTTTTCAATACATCTGAAAACTCTTCCTTCAATGCTGCCCATTCCTATTGCTCCTCGGGTACTAATTGGATCGAATAACCAGAAACACAAGTTTTCGTAAGATCATCACCACGGAGTGCATGCACTTCTCTTTCGTTTTCTGCAGTGCCTCTGCGCTGTATGAGAGCCAAACTGCTTTTTTTCCTTGGGACGTCTCTTCCACACCTCCTAATGCAGGGTATGAGCATGCCGATGAGGGAGCAAAGAGGTCCATTCTCGCAGTGATTCGCGGCATCCCTGCCTCAATAACGTCTTCTGTACACCTTATGCTCTCATTCCCCCAAGTTACCCACGGCTTCCCTATGATTGGGTCAACACAGATCTACAGGTGGGGCTGTCACATCTGTCGGCCTTGTCACGTGGTTGCACGTTGCGAGGAGCTCACGGGATTTTCCGGATCGCTTTGCTTGTTCCCCCTGGCTGCGTTGCTCGAAGTATTGCTTTCCCAGTTCTTCACCTATCATCATGCTTCTCCACGCTCGAACTATGTGACATGCATTGCAGAAAGAGCAGATCAGCCTCTCGCTACATCCACCCAGTTCCCTGAATGCCGAACTGGCGAGCTGTTCTTGGATACAATTTCTTACCTGTTACTGAGTATTGCCACCACTTCCAGCTTCAATATCCATAGGCGTTGTAGATGGGTTGTTTCCCGACAGAGTTTCTCCCTTCTGAGATAGGGCTCTGGAACTGGCATATCGTGTTTCCCTTCTTTGATTGTAAGCACCCCTTCATACCGTTGATACACCCTAGAGTTTGAATATGCAAAATCGGTGCATCGATGGGGTAACTGCAAGGTGGCTGATCGCGAGTAGAGACCGCCAACCCCTACCCCTGGTGAAATGCATCCACAAACACCTTCAGACCTGAGGCGATGGGAATATAAACGGGAAGTGGTTATGTTAACAGAAAAGGCCCTTGCCACTGAGAATACTCATACCGGTGTTTACCATCAGTTGCCGCGTGCAACTGTCGCAGTTACGCGGTAGCTGGAGCGGTAGAAATTGTAAGGAAACCAATCCCGCCAGTCTGTACGTATGTTATTTGCTATTCTCAAGCCTCATCAATATACTGTGCAGGAACCTTGCATACACACTCGCCTTTGCCAAAGGCTGAATTTCGCAGTGAGCTGAAAGAGAGAGAAACGCCAATACCTAGCACAGATGCAACGTGGTATCAAGAAACCTTGGTCTTAGTAGTTTTTGTAAGTAAGTTCCATGCTGCTTAGTATTGAAACACTTCTTACCGGTCCATACTGAACCCAAGCCGATCATCCATACAACATATGATATCACCCCGAGGAGGAAAGCNATTCGTGTGCAGTAATACACCATTGGTTTACAATGGATACAAAAATATGAACGATACTCTTGAGAGCCAACAACCACACCATAGAACCCTTCTTCGGCGTGGGATGCCATTAAGTTTCGGGCTGCCAGGCGCCACACTCACGCAGATTATGGAGTGATATATATACAGGGCAAAGGGATATCTAATCGATTCAATCCTCTAAAGATTCCCACAGCCCGGCGCTCTCTACTATGCTGCTGCATGCGGCTGCGGGAGCTGCAGCAGCAGCAGCAGCAGCAGCAGCAAAGGCAGCAGAAAAGGCAGCAGCAGTGACCCCCTTCGCCTACAGTTTTTAGAGGCATATGATTGAGACTTTTTCTCCCACCAAGGCAAATTGACAGAAGAAAATAGAAGGGGGCGTAGAGAAGAGAGGGGTCTGCTGCTGCGGCTCTTCGGCTGCACGGGCGACCTTGTAGGCGCCCTTCGGCCCCTGACATACTGGAACTTGCTCCAAATATATATTATGAGAGTATTACCTCAGAAATAGCAGCACAATGATGCTCTTTTTCTCCCCGTAACGTGCAGCAGACAGACAGACAGGGGGGCCCATGCCATTGCCAGGCGGCGCAGCTCGTCTTCTCCTCTCGAGCGGTTGCTCGTCTCACACGCTGCGTACAGCCACCTGCTGCAGCAGCTGCAGCAACAGCAAGAATCACAGCGGCGCGCGAAAACCCTAGACACCAGGGGGATCGCAACAACGGCAGCAACAGCAGCAGCTGCAGCAGCAGCAGCAACCTTGCAGACAATGGACCCCCATGAAGCCATTCAGGCGTCTGTCGATGGACCCGCTGTAGACGAAGGCTCCACATTGCCCTCAACTGCCGCAAAACATGCAGCGACAGCAGCGGCACACCCAGCGGTAGCGGGAGAAGCACCACCAGCAGCAGCAGCAACAGAACCCCCAGCAGCAGCAGCAGCAGCAACGGCAGCAGCATACGCGAGCAGCGTTCTTCCAAGCACGGATAGCATCAAGAAGCCTCAGCCGAGCTGCAAGGAGGTTTGCTTTCGAAGCTCCAGCAGCCCTGAGCAGCAGCAGCAGCAGCAGCAGCAGCAGCAGCAGGCGATGGAGCAGCAGCTGGTTGCATCTCCCCCACCAGAGGCAGCGGTAGCAGCACCAGAGGTCTGCTGCCGCGGAGCACGATGGCAGCGTCGACACTGCTGCGGCGTTTCCCCTGTTTGTGAAGGACCCTCCCCCAGCCACCACCACCACCATCACCACCATCACCACCATCATCATCACCACCACAGCAGCAGCAGCAGCAGTAGCAGCAGCAGCAGCAGCAGTAGTAGTAGTGGTTGCCGGCGACATCGTCGTCGCTGCGGCTGTCATTCAGGTGAATATATGTTTATGCTGCTGCCTAGAAAGCCTCTAAGCCCTGGCGCTGCTTTTCTCTTTTCTCTTCTCCAGGAGGCCTCGCCGACGGTTCGCTGTGCTGTGGATATGGGGGGGACGCTAGCGAAGGTGGTGTTTATAGAGGAGCTGGGTCCGCAGAGTGCAGCAGCAGCAGCAGCAACAGCTTCTCCCCCAGAGACCCACAACTCACTGCCAGGGCATATGCAAGCAACTG
>NW_013570383.1:7816-8900 GCF_000499745.2 Eimeria mitis | reverse complement strand
TTCTCCCCCAGAGACCCACAACTCACTGCCAGGGCATATGCAAGCAACTGCGACGCCGCCTTAGATTTAGCTTCGCCTCTGCTCACCATCAGGGGTTTGTTTGTTTGTTTGTCTCTTCTTTCTCTTCTCTCTTCTCGTTGTTTCTTTCTTTTCTTTGTTTTTATTTATTCTCTTTCTCCTTGTTGTCTCCGCTTTTGTTGTTTGTCTCCTTCTTGCTGTCTCTCTTTTTTTTTGTTTTTTTTCTTCGTTCGTCTCCTTCACATCTCTTTTCTCTTTTTCTTTGTTTGTTGTCTCCCTGTGGTCTCTGCGTCGTTTGTCTCCTTCTCCTGTCTCTTCGTGTTTTCTCTATTTGTTATATGTCTCCCTCTCTTCTCCTTTTGTTTATATTTCTCCTTATTCTCTCTCTGCTTTTTTTCTGTCTCCTTCGCTGTTGTGTTTTTCTTTTTTTTTCTGTTTTCTCGGTCTCGTTTGTTTGTCTCTGTTCTATCTATCTTTCTTGTTTCCGTCTTTTCTTTGTCTCCCTCTCCTTTATATATCTCTTTGTTTTGTTTTTCTTTGTTGTTTGTCTCTCAATTATATCTCTCCCCCTCCCTTTTGTCTCTTCTTCCTTTTGGTGTCTTTCTTCTTTTTGGCCCTCTCCCCACTGTCTCTGCAGTGACAGCCGCAGCAGCAGCAGCAGCAGTAGCAGCAGCAGCAGCAGCAGCAAGAGTGCTGCAGCAGCTTGTTTGTTTTTTTTATGTGTGTCTGTACGCAGCGTCTCCTCGCCGGGTTTTACGTTTTACTTATTTTCGCACCAAGGCAATTTCTTCTCTCTTGGAGTGTCTGCGATGTGGGTCCCCTCATTGTCTGTTATATATATATATATATATATATTTAGCCATTATATCTTGTATCGTGCAGCTACAGACAAAACATAGACAGTATGTTTTATATGCGCCTATATATAATTATACAAATATCTATAAATACATAGAAACTTACGCAACACTTTATATATAATATAGTTATATATAACTAAACATATATATATATATATATATATATATATATATATATATATATATATATATATATATATATATAT
>NW_013570383.1:7442-7716 GCF_000499745.2 Eimeria mitis | reverse complement strand
CGTGGTGGAGTGTTGCGAATGACGGGGGGAGGAGCGATGAAGTATGCAAAATTATTTCAGCAGCAGCTTGGGGTGTCTCTACAGCGTACAGATGAAATAGAAAGTATAATGGCGGGGTTGGTTTTGTTGGCCTCTCATACAAACTCAGTCTTTCGCTTTGATTTAGCTTCGAGGCAGAGGGTACCTGTTGACGTGGTGCGTCTATATTTCTTTTTTTTTTTTTTTTTTTTTTTTTTTTTTTTTTTTTTTTTTTTTTTTTTTTTTTTTTTTTTTT
>NW_013570383.1:6651-7421 GCF_000499745.2 Eimeria mitis | reverse complement strand
TATTGTTTCTCTTTTTTATCTCTCCTGTTGTGTCTCCTTTTGTGTCTCCTTTTGTTTTTCCTGTGCCTCTTCTTGTGTGTTTTGCATCTCGACGTGTATCTTTTCTTTTGTCTCTACATGTGTTTCCTCTTCTGCCTGCTGCAGCAGCTATCTGTTGCTGCTGCAGCAGCAGCAGTTATCTTGCTGCTGTCTTGTGTTCATATATCTAACATTTCTTTGTGCTGCTGCGCTGCTGCCACTCAGTCCAGAGACCTCTACCCTTTTTTGGTCGTTAACATCGGCTCAGGCGTATCCATCCTCAAGGTAAACCCTAAACCCTAAACCCTAAACCCTAGACACCTGCTGGGGTGTTTGTTGTTTCGGTGCATACAGAAACACCCACATAGGCATTGGGGGTCGATGAGAGACACGGGTTATACATATGGCGCTTGTGTTGGTTGCTGGGCTTTTTGCTGCTGCTGTTGCTGCTGCAGCTGCTGCTGAAGCAGCAGCACCTGGTATATTTTGTTTAATATATTTATCTATTATACAATTTATATATTTTTATATATTATTTCTTTTTCTTCATCCTTCAGGCCAAGAGTGCAAGCAGCTTCGTCAGGGTCACCGGGACCTGCATCGGTGGCGGCACAGTGCTGGGGTTGGCGCGGCTTCTATTCCACGCCAAAAGTTTCAGACAAGTTGTTCGGCTCTCAGAGCGAGGTAACTGCCTAGCTAGCCAGCTAGCTAACTAGCTAGCCATCTAGCTAGCTAGCTAGCTAGCTAGTTGG
>NW_013570383.1:5751-6385 GCF_000499745.2 Eimeria mitis | reverse complement strand
CTGTAAATAAGTAAGTGAGCATATGCGTATATATCTAGCTTTATATACAGATGTACGTATCTCTTTATATGTTTGTGCTGGCTACAGGCACGGACGCGCTGGATTTGAAAGTTGCAGATCTTTGCGGGGATGCGGCGGGTAGCCGGTGCATTGCCCCCGACGCTTTGGCCTCGAGGTACAGCTGAGCCTGCTGTTGCTGCTGCTGTTGCTGGTGCTGTTGGTACTGCTGTTGCTGCTGCTGCTGCTGTTGCTGCTGCTGTTGCTACTGCTGTTGCTGCTGCTGCTGCTGTGCTGCTACCTTTTGCTGCTGCTTCCCGCTTGCTGCAGCAAGTGTCGGAGACGCACATGGCTTCAGTGGTGCTCCCAGGGTGTTTTCTGCTGTATGACCAGCAGCAGCAGCAGCAGCAGCAGCAGCAGCAGCAGCAGCTGTTGCAGCTGCAGTTTGCATGCATCAGCGAGATACTAAACTTGGTTTTGGTTTATTAGGATTCATAGGCAGACAGGAGCGGTATATTTTATGCGTGCAGCTTTGGGCGGCTATATCTAGAAGCAAACAGCGACAGGCCACGCCCCAGGTGAGAGAGGCTTCGGCTATATATATATATATATATATATATATATATATATATATATA
>NW_013570383.1:5151-5725 GCF_000499745.2 Eimeria mitis | reverse complement strand
ATACAGATTGAGGCAGATAGAGGGATACAGAGGGCAGCAGATAGACGCCGTCGTCCTATAGAGCTTACTCTCTCCCCACGGCTTTCTAAAGTGGCAAAAGAGAAACCGTTTGCATGAATATACACATGAGTATATATATATATATGTATATATATATATATATATATATATATATATATTCATGTATGTATTCACATGCACACGCGTATATATGTGCTTAAGTGTACAGCTCTGAAGGCGTGGGTGAGGACACTCATTGGGTGTTATTCCATTTAGTATTCTTTTTCTTTTTTTTGTTTGTTGCAGAAAAGAAGATATCGCGCGTAGTTTGATTCATATGGTGTCATACAACTTGGGTTACCTCGCTTACCTTGTGGGCACCGCCCACGGCGTACGTAGGTGAGAGCATCCCGCGTAGTTTTATTAGAGTGCTGCAGCACAGCTGCAACTTCTGCTGCTGCCGCTGCTGCTGCAGCACCATCTGCTGCAGCTTGTTTCTTTACTCCCGGTCTCCATAGACGATGTAATACACTCTCTAGCGCAGCCTTCACAAAGTATCGACAGGCTGAGCAGC
>NW_013570383.1:4577-5051 GCF_000499745.2 Eimeria mitis | reverse complement strand
TAATTATATATATATAATATAAAATTAATATATAATTATAATCTAGTTATAGTTCTAGGGTTTAGGGTTTAGGGTTTATATCTTCTTGTCTCTCTTTTTTTTTTCTCTGTCTCCTTCTGCTGCTGCGGAGACACATAGGGATTTATCTAGTGCTTTTATTTATATATATAATACCCAAACTAATACAAATTTAATAATATAATATATTATATAAATATTTTTTTTATATTTTCTATGCAGGTGGGCCCTTTGTGTCTCTCGTTTGCCCCTGTCTCCTTCTGCTGCTGCGGAGACAGTTCTTGCTGCTCTCGAGAGACAGCTGGGCCTCACCTGGCGCACCTTTCCCTCTCAGTCTGGTTCTCTGTGTCTTTTGTCTCTTTTACAAAGAGCAGCAAAAGCAGCAAAAAGAAAAAAAAGCAGACTGGGGGCCCCCCTGGGGGCCCCCATGGGGGGCCCCCAGGGGGGCCCCACCCA
>NW_013570383.1:4266-4423 GCF_000499745.2 Eimeria mitis | reverse complement strand
GAAGATGAGGAGGAGCCTGTTGCTGCTAATGAGCTGATCGATTTGCTGCAGCTCGCCCACCTCACCGCTCCCCAGGTGAGATAGAGACTGCTTATATATATATATATATATATATATATATATATATATATATATATATATATATATATATATATAT
>NW_013570383.1:1507-4122 GCF_000499745.2 Eimeria mitis | reverse complement strand
CAGCTTCTGTCTGTTTGCTTTCCTTCAGGTGCTGCTGCACCTCCGCCTCGTGCGCAGTGCACCGGCAGCAGCAGCAGCAGCAGCAGCAGCAGCAGGTGTACATACACACCAAACGGGGCCGCTCGTACACCCGGGGGCCCTTGAGGGGGCCCCCCTGCAGAGGGCCCCCTCCTTCATAGGGCAAAAGACAGACTGCTTCGTTGTAAGTACCCCCTTCTACTGCTGCTGCTGCTGCTGCCGCTGCTGCTGCTGCTGCTGCTGCTGTTGCTGCTGCGGCTGTTCATCCGTGCGTGCAGGTGCTGCTGCTGTTTGTTTGTCTGTGTAGTTGCTGCTGCTGCAGTTTTCCCTGCTGGTGTTTGTTCTATTTTTGTCTTGCTGCTGCTGCATGTGTTCTTGCTGCTGCTGCTGCTGCTGCTGCTGGAGTTGCTGCTGCTGCTGCTGCTGCTGCAGTGTGTTTGTATTATATTGGGGTGTATGTACACCTGCAGGTGGGCATAGCAGAGGCTCTAACTCTGCACGTGTTCATAGAGAACAGAACGGAGACACCCCTAGACAACTGCTGTCTCCTTTTGTCTCCTTTCTCTCACGGCAGCAACACAGTACCCGAGGGCCTCCTATGGTCGGGGGCCCTCACAGCAGAGCTGGGGGCCCCCCTGCCCCCAGCAAGTTCTCTCCGTGCGCAGCATCGCCACCAAGCCGCAGCTGCGGGGGGCCCCCCGGGGGCCCCCGCACCAGTTGCGCGAGGGTTATCTAGGGGGCCCCCCTTCGAGGGGGCCCCCCTAAGGGGGGCCCCCCAGGGCCCCCTCGGGGGCCCCCCAGGGGCCCCTAATGTGGGTACTAGGGGTGAAAAGAAAGGAGATTTGTTGATAGAGAAGATGAAGAAGAGAGGAGCTGTGCTCTGCCATAGTTTGTCGCTGATGGCTTGTGCTCCTGGGGTGTATAGTGTTGCTGCTGGGGTTTTTTGTAGGGGCTTGAATGCGGTGTACTGGCACCATCAACCACTGCGTCTAGTGGTTTAGGGTTTAGGGTTTAGGGTTTAGGGTTTAGGGTTTGGGGGCTAGGGTTTAGGGTTTGGGGGTTAGGGTTGCGGAGGAGCAATCCAACTCAACAGGCGCCCATGGTGGCTAAAATGTGTTTAAGGTTTAGGGTTTAGGGTTTAGGGTTTAGGGTTTAGGGTTTAGCCGGGGTTAGGGTTTAGGGTTTGGTGACGAGGAGTTTTTTAGAGTCGAGCTAGGGTTTAGGGTTTAGGGTTTGCGGGTGAAGGCGTGGATATTCCGTTTAGTTCTCTCTTGTGGGGCCTAGGGCCTCACTAGGGTTTAGGGTTTAGGGTTTAGGGTTTAGGGTTTAGGCTTAGGGTTTAGGGTTTAGGGTTTTGTGACGACCCAGAAACAAGCAAGCAGAAAGGCGACGTAGAACGCAAATGCGTGCCTAGGGTTTAGGGTTTAGGGTTTAGAGAGAGATAGAGACAAAGAGACAGCCGCTCGTCTCGCAGCAGGGGGGCCCCAGGGGCCCTGTGGGGGCCCCCAACCGAGGGTTTAGGGTTTAGGGTTTAGGGTTTAGAGCGGAACAAAGGCTAAGAGCCTCATCTGTCTCCTCCTGCAGCACACATATCTCTTGCAGCAGCTGCTGGCAGCACTGCAGCGAGGGGCAGGCAGCAGCAGCAGCAGCAGGAGTCTCTTCTGCTGCTGCTGCTGCTGCTGCTGTTGCTGCTGCTGCTGCTGCGGAAGGGGGCGTGATGTTAGGGGGGGAAGGCTCTTGGGGATCAGCGGCTAGCTGCAACGCAGCAGCAACAGCAGCAGCAGCAGCAGCAACAGCAGCAGCAGCAGCGGCAACAGCAGCAGCAGCAGCAGCAACAACAACTACACATGGGCACTTCATGCGCCGCTCTCTGCTCAGATAGGCATTACAGTTTGCTGTTGCTGCTGCTGCTGTTGCTGCTGCTGTTGCTGCTGCTGCTGCTGCTGCTGCTGCTGCTGCTGCTGCTGCTGCTGCTGCTGCTGCTGAGGGTAGGAGAAGGTGAAGCAGAACAGGAGACTTGCCATCTGCTGCAGCAGCAAACTCAGGGCCCCTGTCTCCCCAGCAGCATCAGCAGCAGGTGTCTCCACAGCAGCAGCAGCAACGGCATTTTCCCCTGCAGCAGTAGCAGCAACAGTTCCAGCAGCAGCAGCAGCTGCAGCAGCAGCAGCAGCAGCAATGCAGCAAAGTACCTCAGCAGCAGCGCAGCAGCACAGCATTGGTAGCAGCACAGAAGCAGCAGGATTATTATTTCTATCATCTCCGCAGCAGCAGCTGCAGCAGCAGCAACAGCAGCATCAGTAGTAGCAGCAGCAACAGTACCAGTAACAGCAGCAGCAGCAACAATAGTAGTAGTAGTAGCAGCAGCAGCACTAGCAGCAGCAGCAGCAGGAATGCATTGTTGGGGGTTCAGTGCAACTACACTACTAGTCGCAACAGCTGTTGTAACTGCTGCTGCTGCTGTTGCTGCTGCTGCTGCTGCTGCTGCTGTTGCTGCTGCTGCTGCTGCTGCTGCTGTTGCTGCTGCTGCGCTGCAGCAGCAGCAAGTACCTGGCGAAGCAGCAGCAGCGCTGCGGGCCTCCAGCAGAGCTATCTCTGCC
>NW_013570382.1:5154-7654 GCF_000499745.2 Eimeria mitis | reverse complement strand
GCTGCTGCTGCTGCTGCTGCTGCTTAGCTACCTAGGACAGCTGGCGTGCCGGCCTGTACGACGAGCCCATCGTCGTGGTGAGGGGTGGGGGGGGGTCGGGATCGTGGATCCCGCGGTGAGGGGCGGAGTGGGGCTGGGATCGTCGATCCCAGGGCAGGGGTTTGTGTAGAAGCCGCTGCAAACAGATGAAATAACTATAAGCTGGGTGTACACCTCAGCCCTAGAGAACGCAGGAGCTAGTTTCAGGTGTATATGTGTATGTACACCGCGTGCCTCTGCTGCTGCAACCCGGACCTGTCTGGCCTCAGAGGCAACGTAACATCATCACCAAGCTCGGCTGCGTCTAATGTCGAGCTGCTGCTGCTGCTGCAGTTCCAGTTGCTGCAGCTGCTGCTGCTGCTGCAGCTGTTGCTGCTGCAGCTGCAGCTGCTGCTGCAGCTCCTGAGGGCGCCGATGATGCTGAGGCCAGCAGAGGCCCTTGCTGTTTCTGAGCGCGTTGTATGAATTTCCTCTTTATGCTTTTCTTTTGAATATTAAAAAGACAAAAAGAAGAGAGAGAGGCGGCAGCAGCAGGGTCTATGCCCCTGCAGCAGCAGCAGGCAGCAGGAGGAGGACCGCTGTTGCTGCTGTTCCCCAGCTGCGTGCTGCAGCCGGAGCAGCGCAGCAGCAGCAATAGCAGCAGCAGCAGCAGGGTCAGCTGGAAAACAACAGCAGCTAAAAACCTGTCTGCTTATTCGGAAAAGAGAAAAGAAGAAGGAACGAGTCCAAGAAGGAGGTGGCGACTCCACTGTATCGACAGCCGCTGCTGCTGCTGCTGCTGCTGCTGCTGCTGCTGCTGCGCCTGGTAGAGACAAAGAAGGAGAAAGAAGAAGTTAATGATTCTTTAAGGAGGCAATGTATTGCCTCTATGATAAATAAACAAAAATAACAAACAAACAAACACAAAACACACTACCTGCTGCCGTTCCTTCGCAGTATAAATGCCCGCCTATGGCGGTCGCTCGGCTCAGGCCAGTCAGCTGCAGCAGGAGAGGAGAGAGAGGAGGCCCCTTCCCCGCAATTAAATAAATAAAATGCGTTTCTTTTATTCTTTTTCATCACAATACACTCCAAACAATCCCTAGAAAACACCCCTTCAGCTTCAAGGGCCCGGAGCTGCTACGGAGGGAGCAGCAGCAGCAGCAGCAGCAGCAGCAGCTGCTGCTGCTGCTGCTGCTGCTGCGCGGGATGTGAGATGGCTCGAGGCTCTGCTGCTGTGCTGCTGCAGCGGATGCAGCTGCTGCTGACGTTTCTCTTATCGAAATCCCCCTTTTAATATATTTATTTTATATTTAGTTTAATGCATTTCAAATAACAACAACCCCACCAACCCTGATCACTCCCTGAGTGTTCCTTCTCTACCGGCGCGCCGCTTTCGTTGCTGCTGCCGCTGCTGCTGCTGCTGCTGCTGCTGCTGCTGCTGCTGCCCCCCGCGCTAGAGGAACCCAAGCCAGCAGCTAGCCGCTGCTTGCATTTGCTGCTGCTGCTTTCCTGTCTCTATTGCTGCCCCCCACACCTCTGTACTTAACCCACCAGCCTCATTTCTGTTTCCTCTCTACCCTGGGATCGTATGCGGGATCGTCTCCTCCCCGATCCCAGCTGCAGCACCGCAGCAGCACCCGGGGCCCCTGAAACTGCAGCTCCAAGCATCTAACACCCCACAAAAAACCTCAGCAGATATCAATAGATACCCAGTTACTATGCAGCAGCAGCAGAAGTTCTAGCTCTCCTAATAAAAAGCAGCCAGCAACAGGGGCCCCGCCGGGGGCCCCCAAAGGGGCCCCTAAACCCTACATAACAGGGGGGCCCCCTGAAAGGCCGCTTACACGCAGCTTACAAAAAACACATCAAAGGGGGGCCCCCCGTACTCCTACGCTATTCACCAGGGGGCCCCCCACCCACCTCACGCGGCCCAAGCCAGCCGGTAGTGGGCCCCTTGGGGGCCCCATGAGGGGCCCCTGGGGGCCCCTCAGAGGGGCCCCCGGGGCGAGGCCGTAGAGGGTACCACAGAGAAGCAGCAATAGAAAGCATTGGCTGCAGCGCGCTGCTACTGTTGCTTCGGTGGAGGCAGCTGGCTCACCCCGAGTATCTTCTCTGCTCTTGCTGTTGCAGCCGTAGCACAAACCCTAAACCCTAAACCCTAAACCCTAAACACTAAACCCTAGAGGATGTACTGCAGCGACTGTATCGAATACAAATCTTAAAATAATTTATACACAAGGCCGATGAAGTGGCGCATCTGCACCAGTGTGTTACTGCGGTGGGGTTGCTAAGCAGTCGCAGCAGCAGCGAGCTGCTGCAGCAGCAGCGCGCTGCAGCAGCAGCAAGCAGTTTCTCGTCTTTGTTAAAGGACTGAGGTGGGGGCTTTCGCCTCAACTACTAGTACCAGCTACAGCCGTTGCTGCTGCTGCTACTGCTGCTGCTGCTGCTGCTGCTGCTGCTGCTGCTGCTGAGATTAAAC
>NW_013570381.1:3927-4912 GCF_000499745.2 Eimeria mitis | reverse complement strand
GAATACAAGATATAGTCAGAGCAGCAAACATGTGGATGGATACGGGGAGTAGTAGTTGCTGCAGCAGCAGGCAGTGGTAGCGGCTTCGCTCTGTGGCCATAAACCCTAAACCCTAATTACTAAACCCTAAACCCTAATTACTAAACCCTAAACCCTAAACCCTAATTTCATAGTTTAAAAACCCTAAACCCTAATTGCTAAACCCTAAACCCTAAACCCTAATCCTAAAACCCTAACACCGCAGCATACACCGCAGCAGCAACAGCAACGGCGAGACAGTGCTGCTAGCCACAGGGAAATATACAAACCAGCAGCAGCATCAACAACAATATGCAGCTGCAGCAGCAGCAACAACGCAGAGGTAGCAGCAGCACAGCAGCAGCAGCAGCAGCAGCAGCAGCAGCAGCAGCAGCAACAACCCCGTTTGCAGGTGAGGAGGGTAGCGGGTAGGTAGTTCTGTTGCTGCGCGTTTATTGATATTTTTTTATTTAATAAACTAAAATAAAATACTAAAATAAAATAAATAAAAAATAATTAAAAAATATATATATATAGCCAAAGAGAGAAACAAAAAAGAAGTAAAAGGTTGGGGGGCCCCCGGCAGCAGCAGGTGGGGGGCCCCCAGGGGGTTCTGTTGTTCTGTGTCTGGGGGGCCCCCATGGGTTTATTTGAGTTGTTTATGAAAATAAATAAATAAAATAATAATTAAAATAAACAGAAATACAGCAGTGGTCAGCTGGAGCTGCACATACACCCCAAATACCCATGACGGTATCCATACAACACACAGCAGCCAGGGGGCCCCCAACCCCGTAGGGGCCCCCTGCGGTGCAACGCGCAGCAGCAGCAGCAGCAGCTGCTGCTGCTGCAGCAGCTGCAGCAGCTGCAGCAACTGCAGCACCAAATGCCCCTAGCAGCAGCAACCGGTAGCCCCTCTGCTTCTGCTGCAGCAGCGGCAGCAAACTGCACCCGCTGCTGCTCTTGC
>NW_013570381.1:3469-3648 GCF_000499745.2 Eimeria mitis | reverse complement strand
TTTTTTTTTTTTTTTTTTTTTTTTTTTTTTTTTTTTTTTTTTTTTTTTTCTGTTGATATAAAACAACCCCAGGCAGCAAACACAAACAAACGCAAACAAACAAATACAAACAAACAAATGCACGTAACCAACCCCCCAGGGGGCCCCGCAGGAGCCCCCCACACGGGCTCTCAAGAGGG
>NW_013570381.1:2817-3427 GCF_000499745.2 Eimeria mitis | reverse complement strand
GGGCTCTCAAGAGGGCCCCCCGCGGGGGGCCCCTCACTGGGGGCCCCCAGGGGGCCCCCCACGCCCCTGATTTGTTTACACCCAAGTGGCTGCCGAGTTGGGTGCGGAGACAGCTGCTGCAGCGGCAGCTGATGAGGGACAAGGCAGCAGCTTGCTGTCCCCTGTGCAGCGGGCGAAGCAAGATAGTGCAGCAGCAGCAGCAGCAGCAGGAGCAGCAGGAGCAGCAGCAGCAGCAGCAGCAGAAGGAGCAGCAGCAGCGGCTACTCAGACGCTATACTGCAGCAGCATGCTGCAAGGAGAGAGGAAGGGGACTGTCTCCTGTCTCCTCGCGGGGGTTGTGGGGTCGTCTCCACTCCTCCCAAGGCTCCGCATGCACAGGGGATGCAGCAGCAGCAGCAGCAGCTGCTGCTGCTGCTGCTGCTCCTGCTGCTGCTGCTGCTGCTGCTGCTGCTGCAGGCCGGGGAGAAGGAGAACTGGAGAGAGCCAGGCTGCGGCTGTCAAGCGGAAACGATGCTGCAGCGGTAAGAGTTTATGTTTGCTGCTGCATGCATGCATGCACTGCTGCATGCGTGTTGATAGCTGCAGCCTTCATCACCACTCTTATTATCTT
>NW_013570381.1:0-2407 GCF_000499745.2 Eimeria mitis | reverse complement strand
CTGCTGCATGCGTGTTGATAGCTGCAGCCTTCATCACCACTCTTATTATCTTCTGCTGCTGCTGCTGCTGCTGCTGCTGCTGCTGCTGCTGCTGCTGCTGTGGGTGCTGCAGGGACGGCTGTCTCTATCGACAGGCTTAACCCCAGGCCTGGAGAGGCTTTATGTGCGCCGCCGCTCCCCTAGGAAAAAACAGCAGCAGCAGCAGCAGCAGCAGCAGCAGCAGCAGCAGCAGCAGCAGCAGCAGTTATCGAGAGTCTCTGGTGCTCCTGCTGCTGCTGGTGTTGGCGCTGCTGCTGCTACTATTCCTCCATTTCCTGCAGCAGCAGCAACAGCAGCNCTGCTGCTGCTGGTGTTGGCGCTGCTGCTGCTACTATTCCTCCATTTCCTGCAGCAGCAGCAACAGCAGCAGCAGCAGCAGCAGCAGCAGCCCGTTACTCAGAGCCTGTAAGCAGCATCCCTCGTCCTTGCGCTGTTTGCTGCTGCAGCTGCAGCCCTTCTCTCCCTCCCCCACTGCAGCAGCAGCAGCAGCACCACCCCCACCAGCAGCACCAGCACCAGCAGCAGCAGCAGCAGCAGCAGCAGCAGCAGGAGCAGCAGCAGCAGCAGGAGGAGCGCATAGCAGCATTAGATGCCTTCATATGGATGCTTGCGTTTGACCCCCGGGACCTTCTCTGTCTCCGGCTAGTAAACAAAGAGGGACAGAGATATGCTGAGGAGACGCTGCGCCGCATCAGCAGCGCGCTGCTGCTGCTGCCAGCAGCAGACATGCAGCAGCAGCAGATCACACCCTGGCTCCTTGATGCAGCAACCAGTGCCTGGCAGCAATCCTTCAACAGCAAACTGCTGCTCAGAGCACAGCAGCAGCAGCAGCAGCAGCAGCAACAGCAGCAGCAGCAGCAGCAGCAACAGCAGCAACAGCTGCTGCTGCAGCAGCAGATCAGACAGCAAAGAAAGAAGTGGCAGCTGCTAGAGACAGGCTGCTGCGAATGGGCTGCGTGGAGACAGCCGGAGAAGAGCAGCAGCAAGACCTCAGCAGCAGCAGCAGCAGCAGCAGCGGCTTCACCTGCAGGAACAGCAGCAAGAAGAACATCATCATCATCATCATCAACAGCAACAGCAACAGCAGCAGCAGCAGCAGCAGCAGCAGNCAGCAGCAGCAGCAGCAGCAGCAGCAGGATACCATAGGATTTCTCCTGCTGCTGCTGCGCTGCTGGCGACGCAGCAGCAGCGGGCGGTGGTGCTGTGCGGCTACAGCGGAACAGCAGAGCGCAACGGCCAGTGGTTCCAGTACTGTGAGGCCACCGTGCTGCTGCTCCCCTGCAGCAGCAGCAGCAGCAGCAGCAGCAGCAGCAGCAGCAGTAGCAGCAGTAGTAGCGATAGGAATAGCAGCACGAAGAGCAGCAGCAGCAGCACAGACTGCAGCAGCAGTAACAGCAGCAACGGTGTTAACACAAGCAACAGCAGCAGCAACCGCAGCTGCAGCACTAGTAATAGCAGCAGCAGCAGCAGCAGCAGCAGCAGCAGCAGCAGCAAGTGTAGTAACTGCAGCAAAGTGAAGACAGAGACATCCTTCATGGCTGAGCTGCAGCAGAAGATTCAGGTGTCTCTGCGGCGGCACTGCCAGCGCATAGACAGCAAGCTGCTGCAGCAGCAACAGCAGCAGCAGCAAGAGCTGCTGCTGCTGCTCCCCCCAACAGCAACACAACAACTGAACAGCAACACCTCAGATGTTGCTGCTGCAGCAGCTTTTCTAGACGCATGCGAACGCCAGCGGCAGCGCGACAAGCAGCAGCAGCAGCAGCAGCAACAGCAGCAGCAGCAGCAGCAGCAGCAGCAGCAGCAGCAGCAGGAAAGCCTTGCAAGTGTGCTGACAGACTGCAGGCGGTGTGTGGTGTACGAGCTAGTCGCCTCGCGGCCTGTAGGTGGCGGAGCATCATCATCATCAGCAGCAGCAGCAGCAGCAACAGCAGCAGCAGCAGCAGCAGGAGCAGCAGCAGCAGCAGCAGCAGGGGGCCGCGGCCGCGTGGGTGGTGGTGTGTTGTGTGTATATACAGGTATGCGGGGTTTACTAGAAATCCTGACGCATGCATGTCTTTGGGAGTTTTTATTTCTTTATTTATATTATGGTGCTGCAGCAGCAGCAGCTTTTTCTCGGTTGCTGCTGCTGCTGCCGCAAGCAAAGACATGGGATGGCTACCTCTTAGCTTTCCCCACACACACACGCTGGGCAACTGTCCCTTCTCTGCAGCACGAGCTAGGCTTATGCGGCGCAGACACAGCAGCAGCAGCAGCAGCAGCAGCAGCAGCAGCAGCAGGTGCTGGTGCTGTTGCTGGTGGTGGTGGTGGTGGTGATGGTGGTGATGGTGCAGGAAAAGGTACAGGAGCAACAACTTCTGCTGCAGCAGCA
>NW_013570380.1:8607-9045 GCF_000499745.2 Eimeria mitis | reverse complement strand
TATATTATATTATATTATATTATATTATATTATATTATATTATATTATATTATATTTTATTATATTATATAATTTTTATAAGAAAAAGTAAACAGCTGCAGTATATAATATATATAATATAGATATAAATATAATATAATATTTGTATGGGTGTAAAAGCAAGTAAAGAGCAGCAAAAGATAAAATATATAATATATAGTTTATGTTAATATAAAATATTTTATAATATATTTATATAAATAAAGTTTATATATAATATTATATAATATATATAATATAATTTATTTTATAAGAGACAATAAATATATTTTAGTATCTCCTTCTACAGACAGGAAGTCTTTGCTTTTGCTGCTGCTAAGGAGACAAAAGCTGCTGCTGCTGCGTTGCAGTGTCTCCTCTGCCTCTCTTCTTTTTTACTGTCTCCTTTTGTCTCTTTTG
>NW_013570380.1:5566-5914 GCF_000499745.2 Eimeria mitis | reverse complement strand
AGCAGCAGCAGCAGCAGCAGCAGCAGCATATGAACCTGCTTCGATGCTTCGAATGCAGCAACAGGCTATATGTCAAGGCCTTCACTGTACCCCTCAAGGGGCCCCCCAGCAACTGTATTCTGCTGCTGGGGGCCCCCAGTCAGGCTGGGGGGGGGGCCCCAGCAGCAGCTGCATGGATGAGCAGCAGCTGCTGCAGCAACTTGGCTTTCACGGCGCAGCAAGCGGTTCTCTTGTTCCTCCTCCTCCTCCTACCCCCACGTCTGCTGCTGCTGCTGCTGCTGCAGCAGCTGCTGCAGCAGGACTGGGGGGGGACCGTCTTGAGCCTTTCCCTGCGCATGCAGAGTCTCC
>NW_013570380.1:0-5503 GCF_000499745.2 Eimeria mitis | reverse complement strand
AGCAGCAGCACCAGCAGCAGCAGCAGCAGCAGCGGCAGCAGCAGCAGCAGCAACGGCAACAGCAGCAGCCGCGGCAGCAACAGCAGCGGCAGCAGCAGCAGCAGCAGCAGCAGCAGCGGCAGCAGCAGCGGCTGTTCCAGCGAGGCCCCCGAAGGCCACGGGGACAGAGGGGGCCCCCGGGGCCCCCCCCATTCGACGCATTTGCTGCTGCACAGGAGCAGCTAGACCCTCTAGGGTGGGCTGCAGTTGCTGGGTATCTGCAACAGCAGCAGCAGCAGCAGCAGTAGCAGCAGCAGCAGCAGCAGCAGCAGCAGTTGCAGCAGCAGCAGCAGCAGCAGCAGCAGCAGCAGATGAANAGCAGCAGCAGCAGCAGCAGCAGCAGCAGTTGCAGCAGCAGCAGCAGCAGCAGCAGCAGCAGCAGATGAAATGTCCCCATGAGGAAATGCAGCCGTGGGTCTACTGTTCTAAAGGGCCCCCCGAGGGGCCCCACATAGGGGGCCCCTGATGGGGGGCCCCCCGGGGGGCCCCCCAAGGGGCCCCCACCATGGGATTTTGCGAGGCTCAGGCCCCCCTTTTGGGGCCCCCGCGAGAGGAAGACTGCTACAGTGGGGTATAGCCCCTGAGACGCAGTCCTTTGCAGCAGCAGCAGCAGCAGCAGCAGCAGGAAGAGCAGCGGCAGCAGCAGCAGCAGCAGGAAGAGCAGCAGCAGCAGCAGCATCAGCAGCAGCAGCAGCAGCTCGACCGTCCCCCAGTTTCATGCATGCATTTGTATGGAGGGGCCCCCCCGTACCCTTTATTCCTTGGGGGCCCCCCGCAGTTCGTCCGTCTGTTAATCTTTGTCTTTTGCTGCCTTTTCATCAATTTGCTATTTGAGATGCAGTGTATGGGGGCGCACCCTTGGGGGGGGCCCCCGGGGGGCCCCTCGACCGGGGGCCCCCCCAAGGGGGCCCTTCAAACTGGGGCCCCCTTGGGGGCCCCTCTGTATGGGGCCCTCTTTGGGTCCCCTCTTCTTGGGGGGGGCCCCCCTGGGGGCCCCTCGTGTTGGGGCCCCCTTGGCTGTTCGTAGACGTGAAAGCAGCGTTTTCTTTGTGGGGGCTGCAGGGGCCCCCTTTTGTCTCTTGTTCTTGTGCTCTATGTAATTGTTTTGGGGGCCCCCCTGTGACCCTAAGGGCCCCCGTGTGTTCTGTGGGGGGCCCCCTTGTACCCTTAGGGGGCCCCCTCTTTCAGGGGCCCTTTCCTAGCGGCCCCACCGTTGCCCAGTTCGTAGTTTACTTCTTTGTCCGCTGACAGCAGCAGCAGGGGCCCCGAGGGGGCCCCCCGTACTCAGCTGTACCCTTAGGGGCCCCCCTCATCGAGGGCCCCCTTGGCGCCGTATTTTGTGCCTATTCTATTAACGATGTGGGGGGCCTCTTGGGGGCCCCCCTGGGGGCCCCAAGGGGCCCCCTGTCTCACCTTTCAGCCTGCAGTTGGCCGCAGGGTACGACGACCCTCGAGGGCCCCCCGTGTTGCATTGAGGGGCCCTGTCTCTCAGCAGACCAGCTTGGGGGGGGGCCCCCAACGCAGTCGTACTGGGGGGCCCCCCAACAAGCTGGTACTGGAGGGGCCCCCGATTGATGATGTACTGGGGGCCCCCCCCAACGAAGTCATCCTGGGGGGCCCCCTTTGGCTGTTAAGGTGACAGGAACGAGCTTATGTGTTCGAGAGGGATTGAATATGGGGGGCCCCTGAGGGGCCCTTCAGGGGGGCCCCCCAGGGGCCCCCCTGTGCTCTCATGCAGAGTAAGTGTAATGATGAGTTGTATCAAGAAGATAAAAGGGACCCGAAGGGGCCCCATCTACTCTTGGGGGCCCCCATCAATAACAGGGGCCCTGGTGTCTTAGCTGAGGGGCCCCGTTGCCTGGATAAAGGAAACAGTTGAGAGACAGAGAGAGAAGGAGACAGATGTAATCTAATTGTCTCCTCTGCTGCCTCTTGTGGGGCCCCTGCGCTGCATGCGGGCGCCCCCTTTTGCTGCTTTATCGCTTTGAGAGGCCCCAGCTGTCGAGACACCCCAAAGGAGACACCTGAAGTCTTCTTTTGTTGTCGTTGATCTTTGTCTACATAGCACATAGCTAGCTAGCTAGCTAGCTAACTAGCTAGCTAGCTAGCTAGCTAGCTAGCCACATAGGTATCCGCCTAGCTAGCTAGCTGTGTGGAAAGATAGCTAGCTAGCTAGCTAGCCACGTTGGTAGCCGTCTAGCTAGCTACATGGGTGGAAAACTAGCTAGCTAGCTAGCTAGCTAGCTANCTAGCTAGCTAGCTAGCTAGCTAGCTACGCTGCCAGCCAGCCAGGAGCAGGACGGTCTTAGGGCTCAGCACGAAGTAGAGAGACAACAAAAAGAGACAGAAAAGGAGACAGACAGAGACAAAAAGGAGACAGATATAGAAATAGAAAAGGAGACAGAGAGAAACGCAAAAGGAGACAGAGAGACAGAGGAGGCAGAGAGAGACAGAAAAGGAGACAGAGAGAGAGAGAGGAGACAGAGAGAGACAGAAAAGGAGACAGAGAGAAACAGAAAAGGAGACAGGAGACAGCAACTCTTCGTGTCTTTAGCTCGACTTGCCTCAGATGATGCCGCAGAGACAAACACAAAAAAAGCACACACACATATAGCAGCAGCAGCAGCAACAGCAGCAGCAGCAGCAGCTGCTGCTGCTGCTGCTGCTGTCCCCTTCGGTTGGGTTGGGGTGTCTCTGCTGTGTACGCTCCCTTTGTCTCCTCTTAGCTGCAATGAAACAAAGAGGAGCTGCTGCTGCTACTAAACCCTAAACCCTAAACCCTAATCCCAGGCAGCAATACATAAACCCTAAACCCTAATAGAAGGCAGCAAGAGCTAAACCCTAAACCCTAATAGCAGGCAGCAAGAGCTAAACCCTAAACCCTAAACCCTAATAGCAGGCAACAATACTCAATCCATAAACCCTGATACTAAGCAGCAATACATAAACCCTAAACCCTAAACCCTAAACCCTAATAGCAGGCAGCAACAGCTAGGCCCTAAACCCTAAACCCTAAACTCTAAACAAGCAACAGGCAGCAATACCTAAACCCTAAACCCTAGTTGCAGGTAGCAATACATAAACCCTAAACCCTAAACCCTAAGAAAAAATTTATAAAATAAAATTAAATAGAGTTTTATCTAAAGAAAGAACACAGCGAGCAGAAAGCTCCCTACAGGCGTGGGGCCCTCGGGGCCCCCGGGGCCCCCTAAACCCTAAACCCTAAAGCCTAAACCCTAGAGGCTAAATTAAGAGATTCGGGATACATGCTTTTAAGTTCATCTTTTGTGAAACTCTAACCCTTTCTTTATTCTCAGTGATCTCTCGAAATATAGGGTTTAGGGTTTATGCATTAGGGTTTAGGGTTTAGGGTTTAGGGTTTAGGGTTTAGGGTTTAGGGTTTAGGGTTTTGACACATGCGGGGTATCTGACCAGCTACAAAAACAGCAGCAAAATGAAACCCTCAGATTCCAGCGAGGCCCCCCCTGAGGCCTCAAAGATAGAGGGAGACCCCGCTCCTGCTGCTGCTGCTGCTGCTGCTGCTGCTGCTGACGTGGCAGCAGCAGATCCAGCAACTGCCGAAGAAGGGGCAGCAACAGCAGCAGCAGATACTGCGGAGCTGGATGCAGCAGCAGCGGCACCAGCAGCAGCAGCAGCAGATGAGAGTGTTGAGGCCTCTCCTGCAGCTGGCCCCCCAGCAGCAGCAGCCGCAGCAGAAACAGCAGCAGCAGCAGCAGCAGAAGAAGAAGCAGCAGAAGCAGAAGCAACACCAGCAGAAGAAGCAGCGGCAGAGACACCAGAATCCGCCGCAGAAGCAACAGCAACACCCGAAGCAGCAGCAGCAGCAGCAGCAGCAGCAGGAGAGCCAACTGCAGCAGCAGCAGAAACAGAAGCAGCAGCAGCAGCAGATCTCTTCGGTTCAGGAGATGAAGAAAGCGGGGACGCCTCCTTGGGGAGCGATGAAGACCTCTTTGGCGAGGACCTGTCTCCTGCTGCAGCAGCAGCAGCAGAGCCAGCAGCAGCAGCAGCAGCAGCAGCAGAAGCAGTAGCAGCAGGGAGAGGGGGTGAGTCCGAGGCGGAGTTATCATCAGGTGCAGCAGCAGCTGCTGCATCTGCTGCAGCTGCTGCAGCAGCAGATGCTGATGAGGAGACAGAAGGGTTTGCTGCAGAGGAGACACAAAAGGAGACAGCTGAATCTCTCCCGCTGCAGCAGCTGCTGCTCGAGGCCCCGCTCGCCCCACACATCAGCAGCAGCAGCACTTTCCTTACCTGGAGGGTCCCTCCTGCTCTGTCTTTCATCACTGCAGCAGACAACCAGCAGCAGCAGCAGCAGCAGCAGCAGCAGCAGCAGCAGCAGGAAGGGTTTGCAATCAAGTGAGACAGATAGAGGGAGGGATGGGCGCTGGTTTGCGTCGGAGGGATTAGGGGATAGGGGCTAGGGTTTAGGGTTTAGGGTTTAGGGTTTAGGGTTTAGGGTTTGGGGTATAGACAGCTGCTGCTGTGCTGCAGGTTCTCCTACGATGAAGAAGCAGCAGCAGAAGGAAAGCCAGCAGTGAGGGTTTACAGCCCGCGGTAGGGTTTAGAAGGGTCTCCAGTATCTCTTAGAGGTTTAGGGTTTAGGGTTTAGGGTTTAGGGTTTAGGGTTTAGGGTTTGCTGTGCGAGTTGCTGCAGTATCGGAGCAACTGCCGTCTGGTGCAGTTTAGCGATGACTCTTATTGTCTCTTCGTTGACGACAAGGGCTTCGAGTGCAATGTAGGGTTTAGGGTTTAGGGTTTAGGGTTTAGGGTTTAGGGTTTGGGGTTTAGGGTTTAGGGTTTTCTGATAGACCCGCAGTCTAGGCTGTGCTGGGCTGCAGGGTGGCTGTTAGAGACGGCTTGCCTTCGGATTGAGCGTCTGCGGTTTAGGGTTTAGGGTTTAGGGTTTAGGGTTTNTTAGGGTTTAGGGTTTAGGGTTTAGGGTTTGGGGTTTAGGGTTTGGGGTTTAGGGTTTAGGGTTTAGGGTGTTTCTGTTTCGCAGATCAAGAACGACGTCTCATACATCTTCGAGTCGAAGGGGGTGCGTAGCTGAGTTTGCTCTTGGGGTTTAGGGTTTAGGGTTTAGGGTTTAGGGTTTATGGTTTAGGGTTTATGGTTTAGGGTTTAGGCTGTATAAGCACATGGAGATGGCTGGCTAGCTGTCTGCAGGCAGGCGGAAAGCCAGCTAGCTAGCTAGCTAGCTAGCTAGCTAGCTGCCGCGGAGTCAAGATAGCTGGATGAATGTAGCTAGCTACCTACATCACCAACAGCTAGCTAGCTAGCTAGCTAGCTAGCTAGCTAGCCGGTGACTGGGGTTTGTGTTGTGTCTCCGCAGTCTCGGGGTCCGCTGTGCAGTGTACTGACGTCGCATAAAAGGCTTCAAGTCCTCATGCCTGCTGGCCTAGGTTAGCACAGCCTGCTGCTGCTGCTGCTGCTGCTGCTGCTGCTG
>NW_013570379.1:1218-8874 GCF_000499745.2 Eimeria mitis | reverse complement strand
TCCAACGCCGGTACAGTCTGCGCTCGAACAGTGGGGGCGAGAACAGCCAGCAGCCCCGACTCTCCGCGTGCGCCCAGCTAAGCATGCATGCATGTATGTATGCATAGAGCTGAGTGTTAACGCTGTCCCATGCATGCATACATATCCTATCGTTGCTTCTTGGTGTCTCTGGCGGAGGCCTGAATTATATCTCGTCGATACACCGGAAATTGCATGGTGAGTCTGCACGGCACTCAGCTAAGCTGCTGGGGCTTTTCATACAGCAGCTGTTCCTGCTGCTGCAACACTTCTTGCTGCTGCAGCATCCGCTCCAGCTCCTATATAGCCTATCTTGTCTCTGCTACGATCGAAAGAGAGGCTAATGAATGTAGAGAGATGGGCCAGATGCAGCAAAAGCAGCAAGGCAACGGGCTGTATATCTTCAGCAGCAGGAACATTGGCTTCACTTGCAGCTACAGCTAGCAACGCAGCAGCTGTTACCACCGTTGCAACCGGTGTTCCTGCTGCGCGGGTGGGGGGTATCAGCTCAAACGCGCCCAAAGGATTTACTCTTCTGCTGCGGCTGCATGCAACTGATAGATCATCTAAGCAGAGGGTCCCGCAAGCGTAAGCACATGACTGCATCCATGCATAGAAGCTAGCTACAGACAAATGCTTATAGGGCTGCATGCATGCATAATAACTAGCTGCAACCTAACGTGTATATAAATGCATGCATGATCACTACCTGCATCCTAATTTGTACAGGCAGCAGTGCATGTACAATGCTAATAGCTGCATGTATAATAATAACCGGATGCAACCTACCGTTTGCATGGCTGCATGCATGCATACTAGCTAGTTGCAGCAAAAGGGGTATAGCATGGATAATATCTGGTTGCATGCGTTGAACTCCTTCTAGAAGACTATCGATTGAGTTGTTAATGTATTGGCTTCGTCTGCTATTACATTAAGACGAAACAGAATAACCCAGTCAGAGCAGCAGCAGTAGCTGTAGCTGCAGGCCGCTGCTCCAGGCGTGTGTAATGCTGCTAAAAATGTTGTAACCCTACCCGCTGCTGCACCTGCTGCTGCTGCTGTTGCTGCTGCAGTTGCTACTGTTTTTTTCCCTTCTTGCCTTCGGTAGCGGCGTCTAAGCCATACAGGGGGATGAAGGCATCCTAGGCCTCCNTTTTTTTCCCTTCTTGCCTTCGGTAGCGGCGTCTAAGCCATACAGGGGGATGAAGGCATCCTAGGCCTCCTATGAGGCGTATTAAGTACATTAAAATGCAAAAAAAAACTCAAGAAACAAACACTAATTAAGAAGTGTATATACACTTCAGCTGTTTGCTGCAGTGCTCGGCTCATGGGGCCCCCCAGCAGCAACCGCTGCTGCTTTCTGGCGGCGGCAGCAGCAGCAGCAGCGCGTCGCTGCTGCTCCTCTTCTGTAGACCTTATTTTATTTTTTGACAAGCCCCTTAGAGGAGGAACTTCTGGGGCTGAGTTGCTTTATTCAGAGACAGTGTGTAGCACTTGCTGCTGCTGCTGCTGCTGCTGCAAGAGCCCTCTTGTGAGCAGCGGTGCTGCTGCGGCTTCCTGGTTTGCTGCTGCAGCTGCAGCAGCAACTCGTTACTGTCCCTCTTACGTTTGTATGGCCTCCGCGTGACTGAAGAGGAACCCTTGAACCTGTTGCAGCGCCGCTGCTGCTGCTGCTGCTACAAGCTGCAGCGTCTACATCTTCTGCTGCTGCAGGTGTGCTGCATCGCCACTGAGATGTCTACATACTCACCAGGCCCCACAGTAATTGTTGAAGGGCAGCGGACTCTTTGCACTGCAGCGGCAGCGGCAGCGCCAACAGCACAGAGGTGAAGAAGGACAGTGGCAGCAACAGCAGCAACAGCAACAGCAGCAACAACAGCAACAACAGCAGCAACAACAGCAACAGCAGCAGCAAGAACGACGACAAAGCAAAACACTGCATACGTGGTGAAGGCCGTAGAGTTGCTTCTGCTGCTGCTTAAACTAGAGGCACAGACATATTTTCTCTTAGAATACATACGATGGAACGGCGGGAGAAGGAGCAGCAGCAGCAGCAGCAGCAGCAGCATTCGCAGCAAGATCGTGCTGCCGCAGAGCGAGCTGTTGGAGATGCGCCTGACGAGCGTTCTGCATCTGCCTCACGGGCTTCTCCTTCAGCTGCAGCAGCAGGAGCAGCATCAGCAGGAGCAGCAGCAGCAGAGTGCAGCAAGGAGGCGCTGCTGCGTGACCGGCGTCAGCAGCAAGCGTTGCTGACGCCTCTCTCTGGGGACCCGAAGTGCCCGCTGCTGCGGGACCTGCAGCAGCAAGAGCTGGTGAGGCAGCACACCTTCGATGACACCATAAGGCCTAAGCAGCAGCAGAAGCAGCCTTCAGGGCCCCTGTCTCTCTTCTCGCGCTCCTCATCAGACGCACCACACCAGCCTGCACATACAGCTGGCAGGTGGAGACAGGTCAGTTTTGCTGCTGCTGCTGCTGCTGATGCTACTGCTGCTGATTTTGCTGCTGCTGTTGCAGTAGTGATGCGGTGAGCGGCGGTGGTGGTGGTGCAGCTCCCGCGGCTGTTTACTACGGTGTTGCTGCTGTTGCTGCTGTTACACTTCTGTTGAGCATTGCTGACCCATGCATCCGGTGCTGCTGCAGCTGCTGCAGCTGCTGCCGCCGCCGCCCCAGCAGCAGCTGCTGCTGGATTTGCTGCTGCGTTGAGCCTTTTGCCTTCCCGTTGCCTCCTGCCTGAGGCCCTCCAGGTAGCAGCCGCTGTTGCAGCAGCAGCAAACGCAGCCGGAGCAGCAGCAAGAGTTAGTATAGAAGTAATGGCTTGGTGTATTGCGGATGGCTGTTGCCGCAGGCGTCGCTCTCGAAGACAGAGGAGGAGCTGCTTGCTGCTGGCCTCACCACCATGGAGGACCTCAGCCCCGAGCAGGCTGCTTCGATAGCAGCAGAAATGCGGGCGCATGCGAGGCAGCAGCAGCAGATGCAGCAGCAGCAACAGCAGCAGCTGCAGCAACAGCTACAACAGCAACAGCAGCTGCAAATCAGCGGAGCCATAAAATCAGCTGCACCCGCCGGATTGCATCCTCTACATGCCGATGCACACGTTGCTGCTGCTGCTGCTCCTGTGGGTGCTCCTGCTGCTGCTGCTGCTGCTGGGGGCTGGGGCGCTGCGGACGGCCCCACAGTCCTGAGAGAGGTCCGCTCTGGACGGCTGCATGGGGAGACATCCGATGAAGAGACAGCAGCAGCAGCAACAGCAGCAGCTGCTGCTGCAGCTGCAGGAGACCAGCAACGGAGCAGAACCACCCAGGATCAGCAGGCGCGGCGGCAGCAGCATCAGCAGCAGCAGCAGCAGCAGCAGCATGAAGGGGAGTCTGAGGAGCAGAAGTGCGAGCGCATTGCGGCATCGATCCGTTTTCAGGCGGAGGCAGACCTCAGCAAGCGCCGGGCAGAGTGAGTGCTGTCTCTCTGTTGATGTTATGGCTTGCACATGTAGCTGCAGCAGCAGCAATCGCAGCAGCAATAGCAGCAGCAGCTGCTGCAGCAGCAGTAGCGTCAGTAGCAGCAGCAATAGCAGCACTAACAGCAACAGCAGCAGCAATAGTGTCAGCAGTAGCAGCAGCCGGATAAGCAGCAGCAGCACCACCGCCAGTAGCATCAACGGCAGCAGCAGCACCATGAGCCGCGTCAGCGTCAGCAGCAGCAGCAGCAGCAGCAGGGCCTGCACCGAGTGAATATGCTTCTGTGTACTGCATGCAGGATGGCGGCTTTGCGTGAGGATGCTGAACGCCAGCTGCTGTCTCTGCAGCTGCTGCCGCCGCAGCACGAGCGGCTGTCTTCGTTGCCTGCATCGTTTAGAGAGGCCCTCTTTGGGGTTTTTGTTTGTCTCTGCTTGAGGCATATTGAGGAGTAGGGCCGTCTGTCTCGTCTGCTGCTGTTGCTGCTGCTGTTGCTGCTGCTGTTGCTGCTGCTGTTGCTGCTGCTGCTGTTGCTCTTACGGCTGCGGCTGCTGTTCATTGGGGCCCTGTCTCCTTGCGTTTGTTTATCCACAG
Source organism: Eimeria mitis (assembly GCF_000499745.2). Classification (NCBI taxonomy): domain Eukaryota; phylum Apicomplexa; class Conoidasida; order Eucoccidiorida; family Eimeriidae; genus Eimeria; species Eimeria mitis. Next base: position 4,813 of record NW_013570379.1, on the reverse strand, counting down.
TTTATATCATCTGTCTCCGTGTCTAGCTGTTGCTCTGCTGTCTCCTTCTGTTGCGGGTTTGTTTTTCGTATTTGGTTCTACTGCCACAGCTGCTCGTGTTGCTTTTGCTGCTGTTTCTGTTGCTATTGTTGCTGTTGCTGCTGCTGCTGCTGCTGCTGCTGCAGGTGTGATGAAGATTTCCGGGGGGAGATAACCACGTGGGCTCTGGGTCTGCTGGAGGCGCTTGCCTCTCCTCACCTGCTGCACTTGGGGGCCCACATCGCCAACTGCCTCAGCAAGCCAATTGCCTGGCGGGAGCAGCTGCAGAAAGATGGTGTTCGGGTCGGTGGTCCCGCTGTTGCTGTTGCTGTTGCTGTTGCTGCTTCTGTTGCTGTTGCTGCTGCGGCTGGGTTTTTCTCCGTATTGCTGGCTTTGCTGTGTCGCACGTTCCTTTGTCTGCATCTGCTGGTGTCTGTGGTGTCGCCGCATGCGGCAACAGCAGTGGGTTGTGGGCTCTGTAGTGCCTGCTCCTCACAGGCAGCTGCTGCCGCAGCAGCAGCAGCAGCAGCAGCAGCAACAGTAGCCTGAGCAGCAGGAGCAGCAGCAGGACCAGTCGTGTGTATGTGTTTGTTTGTGCGTGTGTGTGTATGTATGTGTGTGTGTGTGTGTGTGTGTGTGCTTGTGTGTGTGTGTGTGTATGTGTGTGTGTGTGTGTGTGTGTGTGTGAGAGAGAGAGAGAGAGAGAGGGAGAGAGAGAGTTGTGTTATATTTATGTTTATGTTTGCTGTATATTAGGCGAGCGACATCGTGACGCTGGATCCGCTGATTCACAAGCTGGAGGCTTTCTTTGCTGAGAAGCAGCCAGAGACAGATGAGCTCTTCCGCAGCGTGCAGCAGCGGCTCAGAGCTAGCAGGTCAGCAGAGTCCCCAGCAGACGACGCACTCAGAGACCCCCCAGACGTTCACTCCAGCAGCAGCAGCAGCAGCAGCAGCAACAGCAACAGCAGCAGCAGTGGCTGCGGCAGTGCCGGCGTGGGGAAGGATGCCAGCAGGAAGAACAGCAACGACGCCAGCACCACAGGCAGCACGAGCAGCAGCAGCGGTAGCAGCAGCAGCAGCAGCAGCAGCAGCAGAGACTATTCGCACGGCATGACGTCTGCGAGGGTGAGGGGTGAAGCCACGATGCAGGGTGGAGGATCTCTGTCTGACGCGCGGGAGCAGCAGCAGCACGAACAGCAGCAGCAGCAGCAGCAGCAGCAGCCGGGACTTTCAGCTGCAAGGGATAGAGACAGCAGGATGCGCGCGCTGTTGCAGCCGCCAGCAGCGCCACCAGGAAACACGAATGAGCAGCAGCAGCAACAGCAGCAGCAGAGGGAGGTGCCGGGTGTAGAAGGCTGTAAGGAGACGCCGGCAGAGGCAGGCGGTGAGGACAGCTACTACACCGCTGTGGATGCTGCAGCAGCTGCTGCTGTTGCTGATGCAGCAGGAGATGCTAGCAGCAGCGAACGGCTCGGGGAGACAGCCGAACGCATAGCGCGGGGGGCAGAGGCGGGGGGCCTTGATGCAGCTGCGCAGTCAGCACTGCAGGGTATTGCTGCTGCAGCAAAGCAGCAGCAGCAGCAGCAGCAGAGACAGCAGCAGACCCTTGAAAACATGAACACGCCGCGCTCTGACGCGCAGCAGCAGCGGCGGCAGCAAGAAGGGAACCCGCAACAGCAAATGATGGAACAGCAGGAAGTGCAGCATCCGTCTGAGCAGCAGGAGCTGCAGCAGCAGCAGCTGCAGCAGCAGGGCCAGCAGCTACTTGGGGGTCGTATCAGCAGCATCTCCAGCAGCAGCTGCTGCAGGCACACCGATGAGCAGCAGAAAGCCAACACCGAAGACGAACGCGGGGCCGAGACAGGAGCCCAGTCTCCCAGCCCCCTACAGCAGCAGCAGCGCCACCACCACCAGCAGCAGCGGGAGCAGCAGCAACAGGGGGAGCAGGAGGAGGAGGAGTATGAGCATGAGCATGCGCATGGTCAAGAGCAGCAGCAGCATGAGCCGCAGCAGCAGCAGGAGCAAGGGGACTCATCTGATGCATGCAGCTCGTCTGATGATGAAGGGGGCGCGGGGCCCTCCTCCCTGGCTATGTGGGCCTCAGAGCCCCCAGCATATCGCGTTGTCTTTCTCAGAGAACTCACAACAGCACTCGTCACAAACGGCACATTCGATGCCAGGATACAAATGCTGCTCGACAGGTCTCACCACACGCATCTGCTGCTGCTGCTGCTGCTGCTGCTGCTGNCTGCTGCTGCTGCTGCTGCTGCTGCTGCTGGTGTTGTTGTTGCTGATTGTATTGCTGATGGTCCTACGTGTGCTCCTGATGCTGCTGCTACTGCTGCTGCTTCTACTGCTGCTGCTTCTGCTGCTGCTGCTACCTGTGCTGCTCAAGACACTAATCCCGCCGGCGCTGCTGCTGCTGCTGCAGTGGCTGCTGCGGGTTTGCACGGCATGCTGACTGCGTAGATGCTGTACGCGTTGCTGCAGCAGCGCAGCAGCGCTGCTGTGCTGGGGTGTATATGCATTTCCGTTGGTGGGGTTGCGTGTACTGCGTACAGACTGGCGACAGAACTCCACATCAACCCGCTGCTGCTGATTCGTATCGAAGAGAACCTCGCAGCAGATTTGCTCTCAATACTGCAGGTGAGGAACTGCTGCAGTTAGTGCACATGCAGCAGCAGCAGCAGCAACAGCAGCAGCAGCAGCAGAAGCAGCAGCACTGGAACCAACTGCAAGACCAGGAACAGGAGTAGTGGAACGAGCAGCAGCAACAGGACCAACAGCAGAAACACAAGCACCAGCAGCAGCGGCTGCTGCAGCTGTCGGGTGTCCCGTGCAGCAGCAGCAGCAGCACCACCACCGCCGCCGGCAACGGCAGCAACAGCAGCCGCAGCGGCAGCGACGGCTGTAGACAGCTGCAGCAGCAGCAGCCACAGAGGTTGGTGGAGCCAGCTGCAGCAGCAGCAGTTGAGTTGTGTTTGCTTCTGGCGCTGCAGGCAAACACCAAAGAGGGGTCGAAGCAGAAGACATGGAGGCGCCTGAAGATAGCCGGTGGGTTTCTGCTTTTTGCTGCTGCTGCTGCTGCTGCTGCTTCTCTCTCTGCTTGTCTCTGTTGTTACTGCCTCTGTGGTGCTACACTCTGCTGTCTTACTGCTGCTGCTGCTGCTGCTGCTGCTGCCGGTGTCTCGCCTTACATCGTGGCCTAGGATCCGCTACTGGGGGTTGGGAGGGATTGTTTGCACCCTCATCCGCTGCTTCTGCTGCTGCTGCTTCTGCTGCTGCTGCTTCTGCTGCTGCTGCATCTGCTGCTGCTGCGTTTCCTGCTGCTGCATCTGTTGCTTCCGCATGTTCTACGTCTGCATCTGCTGCTGCTGCTGCTGCATTTGGTGCTGCTTCTGTTTCAGGTGCTGCAGTAGGCGGTGGCGTGCTGCTTGCACTGACAGCGGGGTTAGCTGCACCAGGGATTGCTGCTGCTGTTGCTTCTCTGGGGTCTCTGCCTCTCTCCGCCTTCTTGGCTTCAGCTGGCGGAATGGCGGCTCTCGTATCAATCTTTGGAGCAGGTGGCGCCGGTAAG
>NW_013570379.1:188-1177 GCF_000499745.2 Eimeria mitis | reverse complement strand
TATATATATATATATATATATATATATATATATATATATATATATATATATATATATATGTAGATGTATGTATGTATTATATAGGGGCTGCTGGTGCTGCCTTGTCACTGATTTTTGTTGCAAAAGCTGCATTTCTTGAGTGGCCGCTGCTGCCGCTGCTGCTGCTGTTTTTGCTGCTGCGCTGGCACTCGTCCTGCTGCCTGGGGATATCTTGCTGCAGCAGCTGCTGCTGAAAGCTGACACACCAGATCCTGCAGCAGCAGCAGCAGCAGCTGCTGCTGCTGCACTGATGCAGCTGCTGCTGCAGTATTTGCTGCATGCGCTTTTGCTGTTGCTGGGGCATTTCAACCGCTGGCATAGCGGCAGGATATGTTTATGCTGTTGCTGCTGTTGCTGCTGCTGCTGCTGCTGCTGCTTCTTGGTTTCAGGCCTTACAGGGTGGAAGTACAGTCGACGCATTGCTAACATTAAGATATTTGAATTCTTAATGCTGAACGGCCGCAGTCCCTCTTCTCTTAGAGTTGGCATCGGTGTCAGTGGATACCTAAGAGACGATGACGACGTCACGCTGCCTTGGGTGTGTGCTGCTGCTGCTGCTGCTGCTGCTGCTGTTGCTGTTGCTGTTCGTATTTGTCCTGCTGCTGTTTTTGCTGCTTCGGTTGTGGTTGCTGCTGCTGCAGTTGCTGCTGCCGCTGCTGGGTGCGATCGTTGCGGCTCTTTCGGTGTGTGTTTCTTGGCCCTTTGTGGTGGGGTTGTCTCTTCATGTGTGGCTGCACTAAGTGCTGCTGCTGCTGCTGCTGTTGCTGCTGCTGCTGCTCAGGTTTGTTCTTTCCCTAACCCCCGCTGCGACCTGCATGCGCTGAAGTGGGAGCCCCACGTGCTGAAGGCGCTGGGTGGAATGGTCATAAAGATGGTCTCGCAGGTCTGTCTGCGCGGCCCCTCGTACGCTAGTTTATAGAGAAATACACATAGATACAAAGACACAGCGT
>NW_013570379.1:0-123 GCF_000499745.2 Eimeria mitis | reverse complement strand
ATATATATATATATATATATATATATATATATATATATATATATATATATATTTTTTTTTTTTTTTTTTTGTATATATATATATATATATATATATATATATATATATATATATATATATATA
>NW_013570378.1:1350-8876 GCF_000499745.2 Eimeria mitis | reverse complement strand
AGGATGTGGGCTTTGGTGTGGGTGCTGGGCTGGAGTGGCCCTCGGGTTCTACAACCCTGACGAGTCTCGAGCCCTCTCCACCTTTTGCAGAAGCAGGCTTTTCTGCCTTTTCTGCCTTCGCGACGCTTGTTCTTGACGGAGCACGTGGCACACGCTTTATCGACCCCCGATCTACGCCAGCTGTACCTGTGGTGCTGCGCTTCACTGAGGACTTCGGCTTTGCTGGCGAAGAGGAGGCAGCGTGTGACAACGCCATGGAATTAGCTGAAAGAAACAGCAGAAGAGCGCACTTATTTTCCTTACGAACAGGGCTAGAAGAGAAGCAGGCGCACTCACTGGGTGGAACGAATCCAGTTTCACTGCAAGGTAGCGCAGCAAAACGACGCTACTGTTCCTGAACACCACAGATCTACATAAATCGAGCACTCAGGTGTTAGACTCACATCTGGAAGTAGCCTTTGGCTTTGCCTTGGCGCTCGTTGTGAGCGCGCTCTTCTTCACGGAGNAGACTCACATCTGGAAGTAGCCTTTGGCTTTGCCTTGGCGCTCGTTGTGAGCGCGCTCTTCTTCACGGAGCGTCGGGTCGGTGGCTGCTGCTCGGTTTGAGCCGGCACTTCTTCCACGGGTTCAACAGGCAACTCAGGTTCAGGCTCCTCAGCTGCCGGCTTGGGAAGTGCTGCTGCAAGCTGCTCTTTTAAACTCGCAACTTCCTCCTCTAGTTCCCGAATTCTGTCGCTCTTCTCCGCTTCCGCTTGATTAGCTGCGGCCAATTGCTCCTGTAAAAGTGAAAACAAGTTCCAAATCATGGACAAATAACTTCCCAGGGACTTCCAGGCCACGCTGACAACTAGCGAACTTGAACGTTAAAGCCCTTTTCCAGCACTGTATTACTGACCTCTAGAAGCATCGCTTCCCGTTTGTCCACGCTCGTGTAAAACTTTATCTGGTCCTGCAGGTCCGCTATTGCGGTATTCGCAGCGAGGAGCTCCGCGTAGAGCGCCTGGTTCAGCCGCCGCACATCAAGCTCAACGGCACGGCCTTCTTCGAGCTTCATACGCAAATGTGACGCGTAGCCCTGTAGCATTTGGACATCTCTTGCCAGAGCTCTCTTCTCCTGAGAAACAGCGTAATCGTGGGTGTGATTCATGCGGTCACGGCGTGCCACTTTCTGATGACCATTTTTCAAATTGTTCGTCCGCATATGAAGCTCGATTTACACACGTGCCATACCACATCATCATAGCCCTTAAGGTCTTCCCAATTTGTCATTGTCTTCGGTATCATAAGCAAGCTCCTGTTTTCCTCCTTAAGCCTCCGTGTAGTCTCCTGCAGTGTTGCGTTCTCCTGCTTGACAGCCAAGTAATCCTCTGTTCAAATAACAGACAAACATGTTAAAATTCCAGTGACCAACCGGATATGCTGTAAGATATACAAATACTGGAGTTCTCGTCAAGAGACTTCCAGTTCAAGCCTCGATAAAAAAAGCGTACCTGAGAGCAGCTTGTAGTCGATGTCCCGTTCAGCGAGTCGAATCGAAAGCTCCTCAAGCTTAGCCATCAGCTTTGCAAACTTTGCATTTGTGTCTTCGTCGATACGGTTCGGCGACTGTGCGTCAGTTAACTCTGCCTTGAAGCTCCATAGGGCAGCCAGCATTCTCTCGCAGTGCTCGGTGAGCTCAAGCTTCTCCAGCTGCGCCAACATCGGAAACGAATAAAATACTGCATAGGTGGTGAGCTTTTCACCTGCGCATTTGACCTACTGGCGACATCGGCAGTTAGAAACGTCTTCCATGCCACGATGTACGAACTTCCTGCATATATCTAGACTAAATGCTCGGAACATACCAATCCTTTCTTGACGGAAACTTGGAGTTCCTTAAGGCGGTGCACAAAGTGGTCTCTAAGCTGGCCAAGAGCCCTCCTCATTTCTTGCTGTTCGTACAGGAGTGCCAGCATGTGCTGCTCCCAAGGAGGAAGGATTTGCAAAATGGACTCAAGCGTTTGTTCCTTCTTGCCTTCCACCATCTGGAACGCACGCATATTATATATACAGACGTATATTCAGTGCAAATAAAGCCGCCGTTTTTCCAAGTCACCACAGCAGCTGCTATCCATCCAAAAACCTGCAAAGTTGCTCTGAGCGAAACAGTTTATCAGCATGTAAAGGAGGAGGTACCTGGGCTGTCTCCGCGTCGACCGTTGTCTGGCTACTCTCAGCGGGAGCAGCTTTTGCGAAAATAAGTTCCAACGCACTGACTGCTTCCTCCTCGCTTTGCGGAACCCTTGGAGTAGTTGCCTGAGCCCAAAATACGTCAGAGGAGATATGTTCTGCGCATAGATATGACTACTGGCTGGCTGCCCCTGTTGGCTGCCTAGTTGGTTGAAATTGGGTGGAAGAAGGCAACAGAAGTTATCGCTATGCTAGAAGCATGGAAGTCCAGAGGGAAAACGCACTTCATCATTTGGACCAGATATTCCAGAAGATGCAGCCGCCGCAGCTAACGCCAAAGGAGGCGGACGTAATGCAGAATCGCCTCCTGTCGGTTGAGATTCCTCGTCCTCTCGGGTGTTCTCTAATACCTCCGCCAGCATGACACGCCTGTGCGAAGGACACACGAAGGCAGGTTCATACGATATGAGCTTTGGAGGCTCTGAGCAAGCCTTCTTGTTTTGCTTCATGAATGAGGAAATTTGCCAATGGAATCCCGTAGAGTTCGGTGCTACCAGTTTGCCCCCATGTCCCGTATCGAGCAACGTGCCCCAAATAAACAAACTTACGACAAGGCATTACTAATTGCAGCACACGCCAAAGGGCGAATTTGATCAATGTCAGGGAAGCCTTGAGTTTTAGCCGCTTGGCCAACGGGGTCTCCAATGCCTAGAGAGAGTTTCAATGGCTCTGCATCTCTCTTCTCCTTTATACGATCAAGGAAACTCTTAAGCGACTCGCTGTCTTGATCTCGAGCAGGCAACTCATTGTCTTGCCCTTTTCCTGGGGCGGAGGCAGTACTGAGCACTGAAAGTCCCAGCCGGTGCATCAAGGCACATATGTGACGAATCTGGCCCATCAGCTCTGCGGTACGCTTCTTAGACTTGACCAGTGCTTCCTTTTCGTCTTGCATCCGGCTGAACGCAAAGAAATACAGAGGGAGGCAACACGCTAACAGAGCACTGCAGAACGCACCGCTTAAACATGTAGGGTACGTTGTAAAGTCTCCTACAAAGGTCGTATACAAGAGCATGAACTCACAAAAGAACCTTCGATATGACTTCCAGGCCCATTTCCTTTGCCTTTCTAAGCCTCGCAGCCCAATTCTGCCTCTCCGCCCTTTGCTTCAGGACTAAGGCCTTGATTTTCCGTGATTCACCATTGTCGCGCTCCTGCTCCACAGGTTCTTCTGGCGCAGGTGTGGCCGGAGGCGGTTCTGGGGCTGCTTCACCCTGTTCCTTGGCTGGAGCGGGTGGCTTTACCTTTTTAGGAGCTTTTGTAGTTTTCGGCTTCAGCTTCTTCTCTCCTTTGGCTCGCGTCACCTTGGCTTTCGCAGATGCGGGTGCGCCTTTGGGTTGTTTGAGCTTCCGTTCGCTAGCCGCTGCATCTGGCTGCGAATCAGGAAGCGCGTTTTCCTCTGTATGAGTTTCGGCGGGTGTCTCATGATCGGAAAGATCACTCGCCGACGAGTCTTCACATGTCAGAGACTCTTCCCCGGTTGACGGCGGGTTGTCATCTATACATTCAAGCTCGTGTATCGCCCCTTCAATGGAATGCTCCAGGGTTTCAAATCGCAGAACTCCTCCCCCGGAAGTTTCAGCACTAGACATTGATTGAAAGCTTCCATATCCCTTTAATGCACAGACAGAGCAGAACACACAGGGCATAAGATACAAGGCAGGCAAGCTAGAAAGCGTTTGTGTGCCTGAAGAGTTCGGCGAATAGAGTGAATGCATTCGTTGCCTTACATCGCTCTTGATGTCCTGACCGAAGCGGTCCAACAAGCTCAACGCATGCGTCATAGATGCTCTCACAGAAGGGTCCTCGGAGTCAGCTTGATTCAACCCATCAATGTCTCGCAGTCCATAGCGTGCAGCAGCCAGGGTATCCATCCTTCGGAATGCAGTCGGCCTGAAAATGTGCATTTACAACAGCAGTTTTTCAGCAGTTTCCACCGCAATCAACGCATTTACCAAGAAGATACACAACGCATTATGTCACTAAGCCCCTTACACAAGATGCATACGCTCCGCTGGAGACATCGAGCAACGCGTAGCCCCGGATCATTCGGTGAGACACTGGAGCACTTCACATTTGCACAGACTGAACTATCATGACAGCGAAGTAAAAGTCGGCTTACTGACGCATGGTACGAGCCCGTTGCAACCCTCCTCCAGATGATGGTTGCGTTGGAGCCGCTGTCGCCTTTATGATGAACTGCTGGAACTTTGCCACTTTGTTCTCCAAGTCGCTCTGCACCCAACACGCAACTCCACACAGCGGAGCTTACCACAGTACGTGCCAAAAGTGGCATCTAACCGCTTGCATCTTCGCTAGTTTTGTTGCTGGCAGGCTGCAGCATACCTTCAGAATTCGAATTTGTTCGTCGTTTTCTGCATTCTTTTGCGAGCTGACACCCGGAACTACCCCTCCTTCCGACAGTTCCTTCAGCTGCGCATGAAGCCTGAATACACCAAGCATTTGAGTAGCTCTACAGTTGTGGCAAAGGCTGAAAGGGTTAAGTCCCCGCCTGATACTCTTTAAGGGGCCGTGGCCAAGCGCTGCCACAAACGGAATCCCTAGGCAATCAGCAGACTGACGGGGTCACTATCAATATTCCTGGAGCGTTTGCTGGCTTACATCGCAATTAGCTTCTTCTGTTGTGCAATGAGCGACTGTTCAGGAGAGAAAAAGTTGGCACAGACTTTCTTTTTGATTTCCTTGCACTTCATCGCGAAACGGAGAGTTGAAAAAGAGGTGTCCAAGTATAGACTTGACGGGTGGACAGCCACCAACACTGCAGCACGGCTGTTGCCTCCAAGAGCTTTCTGCAGGTACAGTAACAAGATCAGACAAAACTGCTGTGGATTTCAAACACGGTGCAAGCCGTTCAATTCCCATGGGGGCTGGCAACCACCGGCAGTGTTGCCAATATTGCGTTCACCAAGGCAGCGTACCTGGAGAAGACGAGTGAGCTTCGAATCTCTCCATGGAATGTACACTTCCTTGTCTCCCTTCCTCTTGCCTTTTTCGTCTGCTTGTTGTGCCTGTTTCGACAGCTTAGATATGACCTCTCTGCAAACAGTTCACACAACAGTTAACAACCCCGAGCTGAGCCTTGACTCTACTTCGTTCCTGTGGTGGTGACTGCAATCAAAACCCCCCAACAATCACAGAAGATGCGCTCTACAAGTTGTATGGGGATTCGTGAAACATACGAGAGAAGAAATAGGGATTTGTTGATTGCCTTCCCCTCCTCGAGAACAAGCTTGGCGTTTTCCACCCCTTCAGATGCCCTGCCTGCCTTCTCATTGCCTGCAAGGTCGACTATCTTCAGTTCTCCGCGCCGGCTTACGTTTGTTCCGTCCTCAAAAGTGCTTGTGGACTCCAAAGTAATCGAGAAAACCACATGAGACCTGTCAGATGCAGCACGTAACCAGCACAAATGCCAGTTCCTTGAATCGCATGAAAAACGTCAGCCTGGCCAACGCAGTTGCAGGCTGTCGTAGGGTAAGAAACCCACCTAGAAGAAGTTTCATTGAAGTTCGTCCTGGCGAAATGGCGCCGCTGTTCAGCTCTGATAAGCAAAGCCACACACACTCAGCCAGAAACGGTACAAACAATGCGGATCGAAAGGGAAAGTCCCACCCAAAGATGAAGAAGCACTACGACAACCCCCGAGCCGCATTGTAGATAACTGTATCCCTCGGCGACAGCTATCTGCACAGAGTTTCATTTGTGTAGAAACACAAAGAATGCGGAGGTGGCGCTGCGACGAATACTTCTGGGCTTACTTGGACAAAAGGTTCATCACTTCTTCCATAGAGGCAACAGCTTCCTCATGCAATCCAACCACTACAAAGCCCTTCTTCGGATCTTCTTTGACGTCAAGATTTTCCAAAGCCCCTCCTCTTGGGCCTTCTTGCAGCAAGTCGTTCACCCGCTCCAAGTATATTTCGACGTACGAAACCCTCATGAGATATTCCTTTGACGCACCAAACGCAAACCTTGCGGGAAAATACATCTCTCACTCAAGTCGACTGCCTACATGCTATCGTCAATAGTAAGACCCTTAAAATATCCCGTGTTAAAGCCGTCTCAAGTAAACCAGGACAGGAGCTTACTCGGTTTTCGCCTGCTTCCAGACCCTCTGTTCGGGAATCTGTTGCAGCAAGTTGAGTTTCCCCTGTCTCCTCCTCCTTTTCGGCAGCAGCATCCTCCATTTCCTCCCGCAACAAGGAGGAATCTGACATGCAGTCGAAAAACTCTGCAAGCGACCGCGGCAAAATGCCAGGATCTTCTGCCACGCCCATGATTGAGTGCGTTTTTCCGGAGCCTAAAACGAAAGTTAAACAACGACAAACAAACGTGTAAGATTGTTTCAAAAGAGAAACAGCAGGATGGAAGAAGGTACAACAGGTGAAGGAGCTAGGCCTATAGCTAGCTCCCCAAGCTGCAAGCTAGGAACCCTAAATGCAGTGCGGCGGAACCAGCATCCAGCGAATGATGACGCAAGTAAGTGCACCTGTTTGGCCGTAGGCGAAGACGCATCCGTTGATCCCCTTAAAAGCGTCCAAGACGATGTCTCGTGCTACGTAGCCGAACACCTCATCGTTCTCCGCTGCATAAGCAAACATCCCGTGCAATTTCAAGACTTGCTGAAGATGCTCCGCCGATGCCACTCATCCCAAACGCCAGGCGTTGGTGATGCTGAGCTCCCGCTCAGTTGGAGTAAGCAAATTAGGACATCTACCTAAGAGTTCACTGGACTCTTGCATGGGGAGTGGAAAGCTAACATCTGGATGGTTCTCATGGTACGCTTACCTTCGTCGTCGAAGCACCTGTCGAACGCGTAGAACCTCTGCACCTGGTCCTTCTGAGCCTGTGTCTTTTCTACCACCTTCTTAGGTGTGGTTGCCTTTCCCTGACGGCTTTCTTCAATCTCTGCTTGAGTTGGTGGTTCAACTATTAACTGCATCGATTTCTGTTCCACCTTCCAAGCCTTTATGTGGCCACTTTCCACCTGCAACACACCCCGACACAGCTAACCCGTTGCTGAATCCCATAGACTCCCAAGAAAAACCCTCGCATGCGTGCGAAACAGACAAAGTTTATGGGGAGATCAACATTTCTTGCTTGTTCCTCTCACGTGCCAGTACAACAGCTATCTCACCTCTTTCGGAAAAAGCGGCCGCATACGCGTGCAGACTCTGATGCTCTCTTCCATTGACTCTGGCTCTAGGTTTATACCTTCTGCGGCACCACCAGCCGCTTTGAGCTTACGGCCCTTGGCCGTTCCTTGCTTAACGAGCGCCATT
>NW_013570378.1:0-1318 GCF_000499745.2 Eimeria mitis | reverse complement strand
TATGGGTGCTCTTGGTTTCTTGCGCTGCTGCTTTGCGGGCGCGAAGGGGCGTCCAGTATAAGCCAGCAAAGGCTGGCAACTTGATGCTGTAGGAAAGCAAGGAGTGCCCCTAGGCTCTGAATACTGTTGCTCGAGAAGTTTTGCGTCTGTCCTACCTTTGGAGAGCCTGTTCAAGAGGCCCTTCCTGTAGGCATCGACGTCTGCAGGGATGATTGAGCCAGCATCTGCTGAGTAAAAAGAAAGCAGAGGCCTGTTGCACTTCTTGTAGTTCTAGGGCTAAGTGAAAGTGAATGTGCCCCTTTGAACTACGCCCCTGAGAAGCCGGCGTTTCAGGCGGACTCAGATAACGCGGAAGGATGGGACCGTGGGACAGCAAGCTGCCGTCTTTGTCGCCCCTTTTGACTAAGTCCCCTCAGCTGTTTTGGACTAAATTAAACAAAACTCAAAAGTGAAAGGGAGCAGGTGTCTCCCGAATGGACCATTGGTGGCATGCTGGTACACTAGCGGCTACCAGGCGCGGTTCCGCCACCGGTGCTTGGTCACGGGGCCCACGGAAGGATCCAATTGGCGGGCCAAATCGCGCCTTCAATACACCGAATTATTTTAAATTTCTTCTAGGTTACTCTGGGAATACGTGGGAAAGGCTTTAATGCAGGGCGTGGCCAAACATACATGCTCCCACCCGCGTGCGAGCGGTTGTTGACGTCGTCCATTGGACGGCACCGAGTGTGCCATTTGGCTCTNTGCTCCCACCCGCGTGCGAGCGGTTGTTGACGTCGTCCATTGGACGGCACCGAGTGTGCCATTTGGCTCTTCCCCATCGAGCTAATAAATTTGTATAACTCCCCCTAAAAGCTACCAACAATTCCAACTTATGTGGAAAAAATATGTCGACAACCCGCTGAAGCTGCAGGCACGTCGAGCCAACGTTTGCCTAGGCTATCTGACGAGGTTCGTCGATATTGCTGGGGGACTGTCGTAGACTGCAGTATAGTAGAAACACTTTATAAGAGTTTCAAAAGGCAGTTAACCTACCGTAGACTCCACAAGCACCTTGGGCGCATGGGGACGCGAGGGCCTCGGGCCGGGGGGGGGAAGGAGACGACGTGAGAAGAGGTGAAACGCACCGTGCTGCTGCTACTGCTTCCAGGCAATTCCACATGCAAGCATACCCAGTAATTCTTTAGTGAACGTGCCGACACTGTAGGAAACTGTTAAAGACTTACTTGGCCCCTGGTAGGCACCCTGTGTAACATGAGTTAGCGCAGAGTTAGCTGAGGAGCCTATTGACAGCTTTGGCAGGCTGCGCGTAAGCGTC
>NW_013570377.1:7990-8588 GCF_000499745.2 Eimeria mitis | reverse complement strand
CTGCTGCTGCTGCTGCTGCTGCTGCTGCTGCTGCTGCTGCTGAGGAGCTGCGCTGCAGCAGCAAACGCTTCACGTTGAGCCACTTCTGCAGCATAAGGTACTGGCACCGCCGCACCAAACGAAAGGCAGCAGTACCCCCGGTAGCAACAACAGCAGCAGCAGCAGCACCGAGAGCATCCTGCAGCTCTAGGGGGAGAGAAGAAGACCCCCCCGACTGAAACACAGCTAGCTGTGCTGCTGCTGCTGCTACTGTTGATGGCTTAAACTGCAGCGCTATATCGGAATCTAATAAAGCTAAACGCACAAACAACTGAGCTGCTTCTCTACATATATCTGGCTTGCTGCTGCCGCTTACACGCAGAGACAGTGCTGCTGCTGCTGCAGCACAAGGAGCAGCACCACGATGTATCAATGCAGCAGCAAAAGGATTAGCTGTCGATATCTCTCCTGCTGCTGCTGCTGCTGCTGCTGCTGCTGCTGTTGCTGCTGCTGCTGCAGCCGGTGCCTCCGTCTTCTTTGAAGGACTCTTCTTCCCCTGCTGCTGCTGCTGCTGCTGCTGCTGTTGCTGCTGTATTTGCTGCTGCTGCAGTTTGTTGTT
>NW_013570377.1:7265-7890 GCF_000499745.2 Eimeria mitis | reverse complement strand
CTGCGTATTTTCGGCATCAGCCCCATCAGCAGCATCTCCAACCGCAGCATCATCATCAGCAGCAGCAGCAGCAGCAGCAGCTGCTGCTGCTGCTGCTGCTGCTGCTGCTGCTGCTTGTGCTTTTTTATTGAGAGCAGCTTTGTATGTTGCAGCAGCAAAAAGATATGCAACATTAAGGAGACTCTCGGTGAGCTCGGAGACAGGCGCAACGGCGATGTTTCCCGCGGGAGAAATATAAGCGATGATGATTCTTTCTATGATGAGTAGTTTCTGCTGCAGTGCATCTGTTGCTGCTGCTGCTGCTCCCCCCCCTGCTGCTGCTGCTGCTGCTGCTGCAGCAGCAGGAGCTGGTGGCCATACACTGCGCAGCATCCCCACTGTATTTGCTTTCCATATGCTGATGATGACGCCGTAGTCTGTAGAGGTGATGGCCTCAAGTCTATCGGCAAAGCCAAGGCAGCAGATAGCGATGAGCTGATACAAAAGGAGAGGGTTTACAACCCCACCACCCCTATACAACAGACACCGCAACGGGTGCTGCTTTCTATCGCCACTAACACCATACATAATATCTGCGCGGTGTATAACAGCCATTACTCTATCAAAAAGCTGAACAGCAACACCG
>NW_013570377.1:6537-7165 GCF_000499745.2 Eimeria mitis | reverse complement strand
AATATAAGCGATGATGATTCTTTCTATGATGAGTAGTTTCTGCTGCAGTGCATCTGTTGCTGCTGCTGCTCCCCCCCCTGCTGCTGCTGCTGCTGCTGCAGCAGGAGCTGGTGGCCATACACTGCGCAGCATCCCCACTGTATTGGCTCTCCATATGCTGATGATGACGCCGTAGTCTGTAGAGGTGATGGCTTCGAGTCTATCGGCAAAGCCGAGGCAGCAGATAGCGATGAGCTGATACAAAAGAAGAGGGTTTACAACCCCACCACCCCTATACAACAGACACCGCAACGGGTGCTGCTTCCTATCGCCACTAACACCATACATAATATCTGCGCGGTGTATAACAGCCATTATTCTATCAAACAGCTGAACAGCAACACCAACAACAGCAGCAGCACGAGGGTCAAGAGAATCCTTTGCTGCTGCTGCTGCAGCAGCAGCAGCAGCAGCAGAAGCAGAAGCAGCAGCAGCACCGCTTGAATTGTGTTCTATGATTTGTGCTGCAACTTTGTTTATTATTGATACTATAAGATCTCTCGCTTCTTGGTTTATTCTTTTATTTCCTTTTACATAGTCCCCCGGGTGTACACGGTCCGCGCGCAGCGCCTCCTGGCAGTAGCTGCTC
>NW_013570377.1:6149-6437 GCF_000499745.2 Eimeria mitis | reverse complement strand
TTTGTGCTGCAACTTTGTTTATTATTGATACTATAAGATCTCTCGCTTCTTGGTTTATTCTTTTATTTCCCTTTACATAGTCCCCCGGGTGTACGCGGTCCGCGCGCAGCGCCTCCTGACAGTAGCTGCTTTGCGCTGTACGTGTGTTGTGTTGGTTGTCTTGTCCTTCATCTCGGGTGTATGCGCAGCTCAAATCATATACACACAGACGGCACCGCTCGCTCAGCCGCCAGTGCTTCTCTCCCTTCTCTCTCGGCTTCTCCCCACCATACACACTCGCTGCAGAGC
>NW_013570377.1:4966-6049 GCF_000499745.2 Eimeria mitis | reverse complement strand
GTACGTGTGTTGTGTTGGTTGTCTTGTCCTTCATCTCGGGTGTATGCGCAGCTCAAATCATATACACACAAACGGCAACGCTCACTCAGCCGCCAGTGCTTCTCTCCCTTCTCTCTCGGCTTCTCCCCACCATACACACCCGCTGCAGAGTCGATGGGGGCCCCCAGGGGGGCCCCCACTGGGGGGGCCCCCTGGGGGGCCCCCAGGGGAGAGACGGGAGTCAAGGAAGAAGGGGGGGCCCCCTGAAACACTTTAGAGGGGAGATGGGTGCTCTGCAGCTTCTCGTCCATGCTATGGGGGGCCCTCTTCACGCCTGCTGCTGCTGCTGCTGCTGCTGCTGTTGCTGCTGCTGCTGCTGGTGCTGCAGCAGGGGCATCGGCAGCAGCAGGACCCTCGTTTGCTGTCTTTAGGGCTAATACTGCGCGCCCTCTCCCCCCCTCAGGGCCCCCAGAGTTTGTCTTCTGAGCTGCAGCAAAAGGAACAGCAGCAGCAGCAGCAGCAGCTGCTGCTGCTGCTGCTGTGGTTGCTGCTGCTTTTGAATGCAGACGGTTTGCTGCAGCAGCAAGACCCGCAAATGGTGCTGCTGCTGCTGCTGCTGTTGCTGCAGCAGCAGCAGCAGCAGCACGAGACACACCTGACGATGCGAGACCCTGGGGGCGAGAGTGCTTCGACGGGCGCAGCAGAAGAGGAGCAGCAGATGTATGCTCAGACCCCTCCGCTGTACACCCGAAAGCAGCCAGCTCTGCTGTCTCCCTGGACCTCTTGCATGCAGCAGCAGCAGCAGCAGCAGCAGCAGGAGCAGCAGGAGCAGGAGCAGGAGCAGGGGGAGGAGCGCAGCAAGCAGTAGATTCACCCTGTTGCTGCTGCTGCACCTGCTGCACCACCTGCTGCTGTTGCTGCTGCTGCTGCTGCTGCTGCTGGGGGTTTGCGGCGGACATTGTGGAGAGGGGTTGGGGAGCTGCGTGAATAAACTTTTTTAAAAGTGATGAGAGCTGAAAGCTGTGCAGATGACTCGGGCGTGCTGCAGCTGCCTATACACCTGAAATATCCCCCCGTTGGCCGCCACCGCCGCGGCCCTCTCCC
>NW_013570377.1:0-4866 GCF_000499745.2 Eimeria mitis | reverse complement strand
CCTCCGCTGTACACCCGAAAGCAGCCAGCTCTGCTGTCTCCCTGGACCTCTTGCATGCAGCAGCAGCAGCGCGGGGTGTTGTATAAGAGAAAATACAGAATAATATAATATAATAAAAGGCAGATGAAAGCAGATATAAATATAATATAGAGAGAAATATATATTGTTTAATATATATATGTATGTATTATACATATATTTTGCACATATTATACATATATATTTACATATAAATATATATGTATATGTATGGTGTATATTATATAAATATATCTGAACAGGAGGCCAGCGATGGCTACAAGGAGGACATATCTACAGGTGTATGTGAATTGCACTTTATAAAAAAAGAGAAAAAAAGAGAGAAAGACGAAAATAAATTATATTAAATAAAGATGCTGCAACAATACAACTGGCGGCGGCCCCCCTAGTATATGATAGTTGAGGATACACCGCGGCTCTACCGGCCGAAAGGACAAAGTTGCAAAGAGGAAAGCAGAAGAAAAAACGAGAAAAAAGAATAAATGAGCTGCAGAACGGCGAGAACTCGGCATTCAAGCTGGGGTGTACATACAGCGGCCTGCGGCGCCCGCCGACCCCCAGAGCTCCCGCGGCGGCTCCTAGCAACNGCTGGGGTGTACATACAGCGGCCTGCGGCGCCCGCCGACCCCCAGAGCTCCCGCGGCGGCTCCTAGCAACTTTATAGTATAAAAAGAAAGATGAAAGAGAGAAAATGTAATTCCTTTCTGCAGAAAAGAGAAGAGAATAAGAAGAGAAAAGGCCTCACCAACTCGCCGAGGTGTATGTGTGTGTGTTTGTGTGCGCGCCGCAGCAACTAGCAGCTACGCTGGGGTGTATCTACAGCTCGGCTCAGAAAGAAGAGGAAACTCAGCACTTGCGGGAAGCGTGAGAGCACAAATTAACGGCATTGAGCCGCTAAAAGTCACAAAACGACAGCCAATTCGTCCACAAAAAAGAAAACAAAAAATACACATAAGACACAGGCCGCCGCCGCCGCCCGCCCGGGCGCAGCAGCAGCAGCAGCAGCAGCAGCAGCAGCAGCGCTACTACACCACCGCAGTGGGGGAGGAGAGAGAGTGCTGATTCTCCTTCTAGATACCCGCAGCAGGTGCATCATCTTGCATTTAATTTGTTTATATTCATTTAACCTCCATAAACACAATACAAATATAAACTCATCGACTTCCTATACACCTTTCTCGCTCCTAGCCCTATCCCAACCAACCCAGGCCATCATCTGCTGCGCCTCCATTACATACACACACACACACGCTAGCGGGGGCGGCGGTGGGTCTTAACAAGACAGCAGCACGAGCTGCGTAGACACCCGAGTTAATCTTTATGTTAATAACTTAGATTCAAANCTTAACAAGACAGCAGCACGAGCTGCGTAGACACCCGAGTTAATCTTTATGTTAATAACTTAGATTCAAAGCCACATCCATTAAACCCGGAACACAGCAAGCTGCAGCTCTCACAATACTCCTTATGCATTCCCCAGCCCGCTTGCTTTTTCTGTCTTATACTGGTACTATGTGTATTTCTACTTCTGTGCAGGTTTACTGCTGAGATCCAACTAAATATTAAACACTTGTCTGCTACGCTGCTGCATGCATCCAAAGGAGCCTCTGTTATGCTTGCTTGTGGGGTTGTCTTGTATTGCAGTGGGTGTTGCAGCCAGCTCCGCTGCAACTCGTGACAGCCGTATTTCCTCCCCACCAGTCCCACTTACTTGTGCCTCTGTACCCAGAATGCTTAGAGACAGTGGCATCTCAGCTGCTTCTTGAGAAACTGTTGGCTCAAGGCTTGTGTCTCTATCGAAGCTGCCGACAGCCCTCGGCTGCGATCGATGTCGCATATGTTAGCACCGCATGCTTGAGAAGGGGGGGAACCCGGGCTCCGTGCCCGGCATCCAAACCTGAGCAGTCTAGAGCGCAGCTCAGCTAGTAGTACTGAAGGAATTTTGCAAGAAAAGTGACAAAATATTTGTGTTTTCTATCGCTAAAACAATCGCCAAACAGTCTGCTTTGTCTCCTCTTACAAAATGGATATTGATTGTTCACTCGGGAGGCGACCATGTTGGCGCCTTCTGGCAGTATAACAAATGCTAGGTATCTACATTACACCTAGCGTAATATGCCGGCATAGTGGAAACGATTCGTGAGGAGTGTCTCCGCCTTTGCCGGTCGGCCAGGTACGACAGGTGCTGCGATGAGGGACTAGTTCCTTCGGTTCTCTGGGTTCATTATTTCTTATTTCTTTTTTTACATGCATCGAAATGTATACAGTTGCCACTGTGATCCTTTTTATTAAAAGAGGAGGCAGGACAGTTGGGGCAACATCTAGGCACGGGCATCACCGCTCCGGTGCCCACCTTGGCTAGCATTCTTTTTGTGGAGAGAGCTTTTGCCGCGAAACCCGTGCACCCACACCAATGTTTCATCGAAACGCAATCCCCCAGGGAGAGTCAATACGTAACGGGCTGGCCTATAGGGCGGAAACTGACGGGTTGAAAGGTGGAGCTCGCAGTGGTGGTGGATTAGTACAGTAGGATAGAGGGAAACGCCACTGCTTCCACCGCGTTAGCTGAGAAGGAACAAAAGGATTTTGAGAATAGTCCGGGTGCAGAACCTGTGAATATGGGGGCTGTATGTGCCATTGTTACCCAGATAAAGATAACGCGCGAGAGGAGAAGTTAACATGCAAATTTGGAATTCCGGAGCAAACGGAGAAATGCATGAACTCTCGCGTGGATTGGTGGCGGCATCATTCCTTCAAAAAGATCGCCCTTCTGGCGTATTCGTCCCAGTTAACACACGAAGAAGAGCAGCAATGAGCGCAGTTCAAGGAAGAGCTCTTAGATATACTCAGTAAGAAGGGGCTCCGAACGGGTTGTTCACTCGCTGGATGCGCAATATGCGGCATAGAACTCATTCACGGCCCAGCCCTGAGCCTTGCTCCCAGGTGCTGTTGCCCACCTTTGCTTGAAGAGGATATTGAGAATCGAGCAAAAGAAGTGCTAAAGAAGGCAAATATCAGTCGACAACTCGAACGCGTGGAAACAATCCGGTGGTGGCAAGGGAAGACGACAGGATCTGGCGTACTTACATTGGCTTGGAGCCCTCCATCAAAACCAAGGTGAAACAAGAATTGCAAATTTCCCGGGGTGACTAAGTTATGGACGCTTACAGGGGTCAGCAAACGCATTCGCCGCTTAACTGTGCAGATGTGTTCTTCCATATTCCAAGACATCTCGACCAAATGCAAAAAATGCTCGCAAACTAGAGCGAATACGAGCGCATTTAGGACTCGTCAAGGAACCAGCCCAAGTGCAGAGGCAGACTAATCTAGATTTCTTGATTTCAAGCAATGCGTAAAGCAGCCCGAAAGGCGATGTTCAAACTGCTGCTTTCCTTTTGGATTACCATTTTGCATGGCCGAGCAATATTGGATCTTGTGGCATTGCCTGATGCAAAGAAACCGTATTTGCCGATCTGTACTACTTGCCGGCTTCCTGTGTGCAGGGTTCGCTAGCTACTTGCTGTTCTCCCGCCGTATCGTTTACTGGGTGCCTGTGACTTCACAGCCCCCAAGTGTGTAGGCTTGTGTTCGGATAATTTCCGAGCCCGTAGCAAAAGTAGTAGAAACACTTTTTCCTCTGTGATGCTTCAGTAATCTATCCTTCTGTGAGTTCCACCCTTCACCGCTTTTTCTCCCGCTATGCTGACCAGACAGTTACGGATTGTCACCCCTCAGTCGGCAGCCGTGTAGTGAAGCATTGATATGAAAGTGCTGAGCCCACGATAGCACATCTATTCAACAAGGGTTGATACACATCCGTATAGCGCTCTAGCGATAGCTTCTTTTGTTTGAGGTTCCTTAACTCCTGCACACCCTGTTCCCCTGTCAAGCTGGCGACAAACCTGAACTTCAGCGGGTGAGAAACGTTCGGTACTCCTGATCTACTCTGAAGATCTGAGACGCTTGCTTAGAGAACAAGCTATCACTAGAGCGCTATATCGATGTGCATCAATCCTGTTTGAATAGATGTGCTACCATGGGCTNAACAAGCTATCACTAGAGCGCTATATCGATGTGCATCAATCCTGTTTGAATAGATGTGCTACCATGGGCTCAGCACTTGTATATCAATGGTTCATTGCACGATTGCCTACTGATACCTTGTTCATGCTTCTCAGCAGTCAGGGGAAAATTCGATTCCAGTTATACCTCTCGCTGGGCATTTTGAGGACGAACGTACAGCGCTGCGGGGGCAGAAAACGCATTCGCTGCCCCCCTGGCGAGGTGCGCCGAAACTCTGCAGGGTTGGCAAAGGCACCGGCATTCTTCAAGAACTATCTTCACCGTTAAGGCTATCTCTTCTGGGGGCCTTGCATATATTGCTCCCCTACCCCCTTTTGGACAAAGCTCGGTGGCTACTAACAAGCGCCGTGCACGATACTGCGTAGATTGCGCGGTGAGAATAGTCGCTCGCATGCATAACGATGAACAATGCAGTGTAGAAGACAAAAATTTCTGGGAAAGCAGCGGTGTTCCCCTCCAATCTTCAGGCCTCCTAGGTGCAGCGGGGCAAGGGACTGAGATAGCTGCGTGGGGAACGCGACGTGCTATGAATATCAGCACACCTTGGAACAAGTACTACTACTGCAAGACAGACCCGCACCCAAGCACAGCGAAGCCACCTTTGCTGCATGTTGCAACACCGTAAACAATTGTTCAGCATCTACTTGGAGCCCAGTATACGGTGTGCACGTAAGTAGAAGTTGAGTTGCGGTACCCCTTATTCTCTGGAGCTTATATTTACGCAAAAATAAAATTATTTATGTT
>NW_013570376.1:10429-10504 GCF_000499745.2 Eimeria mitis | reverse complement strand
TGCTGTTCTTGCACTGTAAATCACCGCAGTCTTGGAGGGATCCTTTGCTGCTGCAGCAGCAGCTGCTGCTCACAT
>NW_013570376.1:8470-9197 GCF_000499745.2 Eimeria mitis | reverse complement strand
TGCAACCCTCGTGCTGCTGCGCGTGCTGAGGCGATCAACAAGGCAGCAGCAGCAGCAGCAGCAGCAGCAGCAGCAGCAGGAGCAGCAGCAGCAGCACCAGCAGCAACAGAAGCAGCAGGCAGCAGCAGCAGCAGCAGCAGCAGCAGCAGCACAGCTGCTGAGCCTGAGAAGGGAGAGGAATGCAAGGAGGATGTCCGCCCCACATTTGATAGAGACCTCAGGGTACACACTAACCCCACAACTGTCTCCTTTTCTACTGTCTCCTTTTATACTGTCTCCTTTTATACTGTCTCCTTTTGTACTGTCTCCTTTTATACTGTCTCCTTTTCTTCTGTCTCTTCTACTGTCTCGTACTGTCTCCTCTGTTGCTGCCTCCCTGCTGTCTCCTTTTCTGTCTCTTTTTGTGTCTCATTTCTCTCTCTCCTCTCTCTGTCTCCTTTCTCTGTCTCCTCTCTCTGTCTCCTCTTCTTCTGTCTCCTCTTCTTCTGTCTCCTTTCTCTGTCTCCTTTCTCTGTCTCCTCTCTCTGTCTCCTCTCCCTGTCTCCTCTCTCTGTCTCCTCTCCCTGTCTCCTCTCTCTGTCTCCTCTCTCTGTCTCCTCTCCCTATCTCCTCTCTCTGTCTCCTCTGTCTCCTTTCTCTGTCTCCTCCTCTCTGTCTCCTTTCTCTGTCTCCTTTCTCTGTCTCCTTTCTCTGTCTCCTCCTCAATGTGTCTCCTGTGTGGGGTGTT
>NW_013570376.1:7803-8370 GCF_000499745.2 Eimeria mitis | reverse complement strand
AGCCTGAGAAGGGAGAGGAATGCAAGGAGGATGTCCGCCCCACATTTGATAGAGACCTCAGGGTACACACAAACCCCACAACTGTCTCCTTTTTTACTGTCTCCTTTTTTACTGTCTCCTTTTCTACTGTCTCCTTTTATACTGTCTCCTTTTATACTGTCTCCTTTTATGCTGTCCCCTTTTCTTCTGTCTCCTTTTCTTCTGTCTCCTTTTCTTCTGTCTCCTTTTTTACTGTCTCCTTTTATACTGTCTCCTTTTATACTGTCTCCTTTTATACTGTCTCCTTTTATACTGTCTCCTTTTCTTCTGTCTCTTCTACTGTCTCGTACTGTCTCATCTGCTGCTGCCTCCCTGCTGTCTCCTTTTCTGTCTCTTTTTGTGTCTCATTTCTCTCTCTCCTCTCCCTGTCTCCTCTCTCTGTCTCCTCTCTCTGTCTCCTCTCTCTGTCTCCTCTGTCTCCTCTCTCTGTCTCCTTTCTCTGTCTCCTTTCTCTGTCTCCTTTCTCTGTCTCCTTTCTCTGTCTCCTTTCTCTGTCTCCTCCTCTATGTGTCTCCTGTGTGGGGTGTG
>NW_013570376.1:6638-7703 GCF_000499745.2 Eimeria mitis | reverse complement strand
TCACATTGTCTTTAGAGTATGGGAGAGGAGAAAGGCCCGTCCCCCCCCAGCAGCAGCAGCAGCAGCAGCAGCAGCAGCAGCAGCAGCAAGAAGAAAAGGGACGGTATCGTTTGGAGATATTTTTCAGCACGGGGGCCCGCGATGGCTTTGGGGAGAACTTTTACTTATTGGAGCGCAAGGCGCGACAGCAGCAGCAGCAGCAGCAGCAGCAGCAGCAGCAACAGCAGCAGCAGCAGCAGCCAGCCCCCAGCTCTCGGCCGCAGCTATGGAGAGAAGTACACCAGCAGGAGGAGGAGGAGGCTCGATCCCACTCCCTACACCCTGTCGGTGTCTCCGCTGCTTCTGCTGCAGCTGCTGCTGCAGCACCTGCTGCAGCTGCTGCTGCACCATCTGCTGCAGCTGCTGCTGCAGCAGAGGAGACACCTGCCTGCAGCACCTGTCTAGCAGCAGCAGCAGGGGGCCGCTGTCCCCGTTGTCTTCAGCCCACCCGCACCCCCACCACCACCACCACCACCACCACCGCCAGCAGCAGCAGCAGCAGCAGCAGCAGCAGCAGCAGCAGCAGCAAGACAGGGTCTAAGGGGCCACACAGAACTGGCTGCTTCTGCAGGGCCCCATACACAAACCCTGTCCCCCCCTATTGCGAGATAGCTCCGCTGCTTCCTCTCGGCCGTTCTGTTGATGTAGCGGACTTTGATGCTCTCATGACTGAGGTATTTCTTTATTTTTTTTTTTATTTTTTTTTTTTTTTTTTTTTTTTTTTTTTTTTTTTTTTTTTTTTTTTTTTTTTTTTTTTTTTTTTTTTAAATTTTCTACTTTGTTTTATTTTTTATTTTATTTTATGTATTTATTTTCATTATATTAATACAAGAAATAAATGAATTAAATTAAGGAGTTGTAGTGTTTGGAGTGTATGTGTCTGCGGTGTCTGTGTCTGGGGTGTATGTGTGTGGGGTGTATGTGTCTGGGGTGTATGCATGTGGGGTGTATGTGTATGGGGTGTATGTGGTTGGGGTGTATGTGGTTGGGGTGTATGTGCAGGTGCTGCGGCGGTATGGGGACGCT
>NW_013570376.1:6441-6538 GCF_000499745.2 Eimeria mitis | reverse complement strand
CGTTCTGTTGATGTAGCGGACTTTGATGCTCTCATGACTGAGGTATTTCTTTATTTTTTTTTATTTTTTTATTTTTTTTGTTTTTTTATTCTTTTAT
>NW_013570376.1:5862-6181 GCF_000499745.2 Eimeria mitis | reverse complement strand
GGCCCCCAGCGTAGCCGCGCAGAGAAGCCGAAGGGGCAGCAGAGTTGAGGGGTGTGTTGTGCAGCAGCAGACAGAGACAAAAGGGATATGAACACTCATTCTCCCCTGCTGCTGCTGCTGCTGCTGCTGCTGCTGCTGTAGCTGCTGCTGCTGCTGCTGTTGTAGCTGCTGCTGCTGCTGCTGCTGCTGTAGGGAGATTCCTGCGGAGACAGGAGACTAATAAGCCCCTTTTACACACCCGTTTGGCGGGAGCGAGTCAGCAGCAGCAACAGCAGCAACAGCAGCAGCAGCAGCAGCAACAGCAGCAGCAGCAACAGCA
>NW_013570376.1:4856-5762 GCF_000499745.2 Eimeria mitis | reverse complement strand
TTTTTTTTTTTTTTTTTTTTTTTTTTTTTTTTTTTTTTTTTTTTTTTTTTTTTTTTTTTTGGGGTGGGGTGGGCTGGTTTTGGTTTTGTTTTGTTTTGTTTGTTTTTTATTTAGAGAAAGAAAAAAAGAGAAAAAAAAAGAAAAGAGAAAGAAGAGAAAGGTACAGAAAAAGAAAAAGAAAAGGAAACAGAAAAAGAGACAAAAAAAGAGAAAAAAAAAAACAAATAAAAAGAGAAAAAAAGAGAGAAAAAGAGAAAACAGATAAACATAAATATAAAGAATAAAAATAAAAAGAAAAGAAAGAAAAACAAAAAAAAAAGAAAAAGGAAAAACAAAAAACGGATACATCTACTCTCTCTACATTGCTTTTTTCTACCCATATAAAGAGGAGAAAGAGACAAAAAAACACAAAAAAAACACAAAAAAAACACAAAAAAAACAGAAAAAAAAACAGAAAAAAAGAGAGTAAAGGAGAGATAAAAACCTAAACAAAATAAACATAAAAAAAAAAACAAAAACAAAAACAAAAAGAGAAAAAGCTTACAGTAACGGGTACATCTACTCTTTCTACATTACTTTCCTCTACAAGTATAAAGAGAGAAAGAGACAGAAAAAGAGACAAAAAACACAAAAAAAAACAGAAAAAAACAGAAAAAAAACAGAAAAAAAGAGAGAAAAAAAATATAAACACCTAAACAAACTAAACATAAACATAAACCCCAAAAACAAAAAGAAAAGAAAGAGAAAAAGCTTACAGTAACGGGTACATCTACTCTTTCTACATTACTTTCTTCAACAAGTATCTCTTTAGCTTTCGCGCAAAGGGCCTTTACTTCTTTTTCACTGATGCATTCACATCTGCGTAGCTGTTCTATTTGTCTATCTAGGCTGCTCAGCTGAAACCCA
>NW_013570376.1:4559-4756 GCF_000499745.2 Eimeria mitis | reverse complement strand
TTTTCCCTTTAGTAACAATAAAGGGCTTTGAGCTCAGGGGGCCCCAGTGCCCCTCGCGGTGCTGCTTGTGGGGGCCTCTGCCGTGGGGGCCCCCCTGGCTTGGGGGCCCCCCTCGTGCTTGGGGGCCCCCCTCGGGCTTGGGGGCCCCCCTGCCTGTGGGGGCCCTCCGGCGTGGGGGCCCCCCTGGCTTTGTACTT
>NW_013570376.1:4119-4459 GCF_000499745.2 Eimeria mitis | reverse complement strand
TTTTCCCTTTAGTAACAATAAAGGGCTTTGAGCTCAGGGGGCCCCAGTGCCCCTCGCGGTGCTGCTTGTGAGGGCCTCTGCCGTGGGGGCCCCCCTGGCTTGGGGGCCCCCATCTGGCTTGGGGGCCCCCCTCGGGCTTGGGGGCCCCCCTCGGGTTTGGGGGCCCCCCTCTGGCTTGGGGGCCCCCCTGCCTGTGGGGGCCCCCCTCTGGCGTGGGGGCCCCCCTGGCTTTGTACGCAATTTATTGTTGTTACGGCTGACAGAGACTTTGTGGGCACAGCTACCAGCCAGCCAGATAGCTAGCTAGCTAGCTAGCTAGCTAGCTAGCTAGCCAGCTACC
>NW_013570376.1:3438-4019 GCF_000499745.2 Eimeria mitis | reverse complement strand
GACAGAGACTTTGTGGGCACAGCTACCAGCCAGCCAGATAGCTAGCTAGCTAGCTAGCTAGCTAGCTAGCCAGCTACATAGTCAGATAGCTAGCCAGCTAGCTAGAGGGGTAGCCAGCTAGCTAGCTAGACAGCTAGCCAGCCATCTAGCTAGCCAGCTAGCTAGACAGCTAGCTAGACAGCTAGCTAGCCAGATAGCTAGCCAGATAGATAGCCAGATAGCTAGCCAGCTAGCCAGCCAGAGGTTCATGGTCAGCTAGCTAGAGAGGTTCATGGTCAGCTAGCTGTATAGCTAGCTATACAGCTAGCTATGCAGCTAGCTACGCAGCTAGCTACACAGCTGGCTAAAGAGCAAACTAGACAGCTAGCTACGCCGCAGCTAGCCAGCGTTGTTTCTTTACACTGAATATGCATACTGCTGCTTTGTGTGGGGGCTGGGGTGTCTCCGTGTCGCCTGGGGAGACAGCTAGACAGAGAGAGACAGAGAGAGACAGAGAGAGACAAAGAGAGACAGAGAGAGACAAAGAGAGACAAAGAGAGACAAAGAGAGACAGAGAGAGAGAGACAGAGACAGGAGATGAT
>NW_013570376.1:2499-3338 GCF_000499745.2 Eimeria mitis | reverse complement strand
TACTGCTGCTTTGTGTGGGGGCTGGGGTGTCTCCGTGTCGCCTGGGGAGACAGCTAGACAGAGAGAGACAAAGAGAGACAGAGAGAGACAGAGAGAGACAGAGAGAGAGACAAAGAGAGACAAAGAGAGACAGAGAGAGACAGAGACAGGAGAGGAGACAATACAGACAGCAGCAGGCTGCTGCAGCAGGAAAAAACTGCAGCAAAAGAGGGCTCACACACGCTGCAGGAGAGACAGCTGCTGTTGCTGCTGCTGCTGCTGCTGCTGCTGCTGCTGCTGTCTCCTCGACTCAGTGCATATTTCTTTGTGTGGTGTTTTTTGTCTCCGTTTGTTTATTTTATTATTTTTTCTTTCTGTCTCCTCTTGCCTCAGTTATATATTTTATTATTTTATTTTTTCTCTCTGTCTCTATTTTTTTTTGTTTTATTTTTTTTCTCTGTCTCCTTTTGTCTTTCTTTGTGTTGCAGCAGCAGGCGGAGACACCATCTGTCTCTTCTTTTGTCTCTTTTTATTTATTTGTTTCTGTTTTTTTGTTTTTTTCTTTTCCCTATCTATCTCTATTTATTTATCTCTCTCTGTCTCCTCTTTGTTTTTCTTTCTCTGGCTGTCTCCTTTCTGTCTCCTTTCTGTCTCCTCTCTCTCTGTCTCCTTTCTGTCTCCTTTCTGTCTCCTTTCTGTCTCCTTTTGTCTCTTTTTTGTCTCTTTTTTATTTTTTTGCTTTCTTTTTGTCTCCCCCTCATACTGTTTGTCTCCCCCGTATCCTTTCTGTCTCTTTCTTATTATTTTTGTCTCCTTTTGTCTCCTTTTCTGTCTCCTTTTTGTCTCCTTTTCTGTCTCCT
>NW_013570376.1:1830-2399 GCF_000499745.2 Eimeria mitis | reverse complement strand
GTGTTTTTTGTCTCCGTTTGTTTATTTTATTATTTTTTCTTTCTGTCTCCTCTTGCCTCAGTTATATATTATATTATTCTTTCTCTCTGTCTCTTTTTTTTTTGTTTGTTTTATTTTTTTTTCTCTGTCTCCTTTTGTCTCTCTTTGTGTTGCAGCAGCAGGCGGAGACACCATCTGTCTCTTCTTTTGTCTCTTTTTATTTATTTGTTTCTGTTTTTTTGTTTCTTTCTTTTCTCTATCTATATTTATTTATTTTTATCTCTCTCTATCTCCTCTTTGTTTTTCTTTCTCTGGCTGTCTCCTTTCTGTCTCCTTTCTGTCTCCTTTCTGTCTCCTCTCTCTCTGTCTCCTTTCTGTCTCCTTTCTGTCTCCTTTTTATTCTTTTTGCTTTTTTTTTGTCTCCCCCCCTTACTGTTTGTCTCCCCCGTATCCTTTATGTCTCTTTCTTATTATTTTTGTCTCCTTTGTCTCCTTCTCTGTCTCCTTTCTGTCTCCTTTTCTGTCTCCTTTCTGTCTCCTCTCATTCATCGCTTCTGCAGAGGCCATCACAGTAATGCTGTCTCTGTCTC
>NW_013570376.1:1635-1730 GCF_000499745.2 Eimeria mitis | reverse complement strand
TCTGTCTCCTCTCATTCATCGCTTCTGCAGAGGCCATCACAGTAATGCTGTCTCTGTCTCCTGCTGCTGCCCCAGCAGCAGCAGCGGCAGCAGCA
>NW_013570376.1:1419-1535 GCF_000499745.2 Eimeria mitis | reverse complement strand
CCTCTCATTCATCTCTTCTGCAGAGGCCATCACAGTAATGCTGTCTCTGTCTCCTGCTGCTGCTGCTGCTGCTACCAGCCCGTCCCCTCAACTATCCTCTGCCTGCATACTGCTGT
>NW_013570376.1:461-582 GCF_000499745.2 Eimeria mitis | reverse complement strand
CTGCTGGGATCGTCTCCCTGGGGATCGTCTCAGCCCGCAGCAGAGGCTCTCGTGCTGCTACCCCCTCGTATAAGCCACGTGTCTGTGTCCCTGCTGCTGCTGCTGCTGCTGCTGCTGCTGC
>NW_013570376.1:0-179 GCF_000499745.2 Eimeria mitis | reverse complement strand
CTCTACAACAGGAGCGAAGGAGTGAGTTGCTTTCAGTTGCTGCTGCTGCTGCTGCTGCTGCTGCTGCTGCAGTTGCTGCTGCTGCTGCTGCTGCTGCAGCAGCAGCTGTGGGGTGACGCTTCTGTGTTGCGATCTGCTGAAGATTCCCCTGTGGTGGTGTCGGCGTTGCTGCTGTTGCT
>NW_013570375.1:7928-8885 GCF_000499745.2 Eimeria mitis | reverse complement strand
CCCCTGGGGGCCCCCCTGGGGGCCCCCCAGGGGGCCCCCAGATACAGGGGGGGCCCCCGGGGGGCCCCTAGCCAGCTTATGCTCTTTCAGAAACCAGCGCAGATGAGCAGCTAGTAAACCCTGCAGACACAAACCCTAAACCCTAAACCCTAAACCCTAAACCCTAAATATTTTAAATACAAACCCGGGTTGATTGGGGCCCCCAAGAGAGAGCGTTTTTCTGCTGCTGCTGCTGCTGCTGCTGCTGTTGCTGCTGCTGCTGCTGCTGCTGTTGCTGCTGCTGCTGCTGCTGCAGCTGCAGCAAGGAGACAGCTGCTTACATCGAGTCTGTCTAGGCGAGAGGTGGGGGCCCCCGGGGCCCCCATTAGGGCACTGAGGTGCTGCAGCAGCAGCACGCAGGGGGCCCCCCGGTGGGCCCCCTCAACCAAAGCAGCAGAAAAAAGGCTGTTGCCGCCAGGGGCCGTAGACCCGTCGCAATGCACAATACCCTCTGCAGCAGCAGCAGCAGCAGCAGCAGCAGCAGCAGCAGAAGCAGCAGCAGCAAGAAGGAAGGAGTTAGATGCGGTCGTGAAACGGCAGCAGCAGCAGCAGCAGCAGCAACAGCAATGTGCCGCCTTACTTGCTGCTGCTGCTTCTGCTGCAGCAGGAGATAGGGCAGCAGCGACAGCAGCAGCAGCAACAGCAGCAGCAGCAACAGCAGCAGCAGCAGCAGCACTAGCAGCAGCAGCAGCAGTATATATGTTCACTTGCTGCTGCTGCTTCTGCTGCAGCAGGAGATAAAGCGAAGCAACAGCAGCACCAACAGCAGCAGCAACAACAACAACAACAGCAGCGACAACAACAACAACAACAACAGCAGCAGCAGCAGCAGCAGCAGCGACAAATGTTTACTTGCTGCTGCTGCTTCTGCTGCAGCAGGAGACAAAGCGAAGCAATTGATGGGGATGCAGTTGAGGC
>NW_013570375.1:3915-6955 GCF_000499745.2 Eimeria mitis | reverse complement strand
ATATATATATATATATATATATATATATATATATATATATATATATACATATATATATATATATATATGTGTGTGTGTGTGTGTGTGTGTGTGTGTGTGTGTCTTTCTCTTTCTCTATCTGTCTCTGTCTGTCTCTGTCTCTGTCTCCTTCTGTCTCCTCCAGTCCCTTTCTGTTTTCTTCTCTGTCTCTATCTGTCTCCTCTGTCTCTTTCTGTCTCCTTCTGTCTCTGTGTGTATGTTTAAAGGAACAAGACAGCAGCATAATGTGTCTCCTTCAGCAGCAGCAGCAGCAGCAGCAACAGCAGCAGCAGCAGCAACAGCAGCAGCAGCAGCAGCAACTCACAGC
The DNA here is from genome assembly GCF_000499745.2 of Eimeria mitis. Classification (NCBI taxonomy): domain Eukaryota; phylum Apicomplexa; class Conoidasida; order Eucoccidiorida; family Eimeriidae; genus Eimeria; species Eimeria mitis. The sequence goes on along the minus strand of NW_013570375.1, from coordinate 6,609 downwards.
AAAAGGAGGGGGGGCCCCCCTGCACTGCCTCTCCAGCAGCAGCAGATCTGTCTCTCCCCTCACCACGACCCCACACGGCTGTGTCAGGGGGGCCCCTGTACCCTGGGGGCCCCCCTCTCCCTGGGGGCCCCCCTCTCCCTGGGGGCCCCCCTCTCCCTGGGGGCCGCCCCCCCCCGCCTGAGGGTACTGTATACCCTCCAGAGCAGCAACACGAAACACAAAAGCAAACGCATGCACTGTCTCTCTCCCCCCGCACCCAAACAAACCATCCCCTGCATGCCAATGGCACAGGGGGCCCCCCCCCCTGCCCCCCACAGACCTCTCCAGTACCCTCAATGGGGGGCCCCCCCGGGGCCCTGGGGGCCCCGGGGGCCCCGGGGGCCCCGGGGGGCCCTGTCTCTCTGCTTGTGAGGGTGTTTGTGAGACAGGAGAGAGAGGGGGCCCCGGGGGCCCCTGTGCTGACATTTCTTGAGTTTTGTTGCTGTCTCCTGTTGTCTCTGTGGGGGGCCCCCCAGGGGCCCTGGGGGCCCCGGGCCCCCCGGGGGCCCCTGGGGGACCCGGGGGCCCCTGGGGCCCCTCTAAGAAGAGGGGCCCCCAGTGAGGGTTGTTGTTTTCCTTGAGGAGGAGACGAGAAGAGAGACGGAGACAGCGGGGGGCCCCCCATCTATGTGTCTCTGCATGCTCTATCTCATGTAAAGAGAGACAGCAGGAACACCCCACACTTTGTGTCTTGTTGTCAACATGCATGCATGCACTCCTGCTGCTGCTGCTGCTGCTGCTGCTGCTGCTGCTGCTGCTGGTGCTGCTGCTGCAGGTGCAGCAGCAGCAGCAAGGGGCCCCATAACGATAGGGGCCCCTTAATACAATTATAATATCACCCACAGAGAGGAGACGGGGGACGGCAAAAAAATCCTTGAGGGCCCCCTGAGGGTCCTCTGCTGCTCCGTACCCTGCTGAGCTGGGGGCCCCCCATGGGGGGGCCCCCCAGAGGGGCCCCCCTTGGGGGCCCCTCATGGGGGCCCCCAGGGGCCCCCATGAATCTATATAAGGAGGAGACAGCTGCTGCAAGCGACAGAGACGAGCCAAAGGTAAACACCGAAAAGGAGGAGGGAGAGGAGAGGGGACAGCTGCAGCTGCTGCACAAAAAAAACAGCAGCAGCAGCAGCAGCAGCAGCAGCAGCAGCAGATGCAGCAGCAGCAGCAGCAGAAGTAAAAGCTGTTGCAGCAGGGATGCAGATACAACAGCAGCAGCAACTGCAACAACAACAACACCAACAACAGCAGCAACACCATCAACAGCAGGAGCAACAGCAACAGCAGCAGCAGCAGCAACAGCAGCAGCAGCAGCAGCAGCAGCAGCAGCAGGCCTTTCTGTTTACCTTTTTGTATATCATCCGCCGCCCAAATATCTACTTCTCCTTCTCCCCCCCCCAAACCCAAACTCAACAAAACACAACCAGGAAAAAACACACAAGGCAACGCAGGGGGCCCCCCAGGGGGCCCCCCAGGGGGGCCCCCCGGGGGCCCCCCATTCACATCCTCAGGGGGCCCCCCGGGGGCCCCCCCAAGTGGACCCTCACTAACATCATTAGGGGGCCCCCCAGGGGGCCCCCCATTGACATCTGCTGGGGGCCCCCTAGGGGGCCCCTCACCAGCATCCTCGGGGGGCCCCCCAGGGGGGACCCCAGAAACATTTTCAGGGGGCCCCCCTGGGGTCTCCTTATAAACGTTATCAGGGGGGCCCCCCGGGGGCCCCCCTGGGGGCCCCCCAGGCTCAAGGGGCGCATCGGGGGGCCCCCCAGGGGCCCCGTACCCGTTTGGTTCCCCCAGAGGGGCCCCCTGGGGGGCCCCCCTGGGGGCCCCCCTGATATAATTGTTTGATGAGAGAGCAGCAGGAGGTCCAGAGACACGGGGCCCCTTCTCTTCCTCTGCAGCAGCAACAGGAGAGGGGGGCCCCCCTGGGGGGCCCCCCTTCAATGTGGGGGCCCCCCTAGCTGGTGGTATTGCGAGGGCCCTAAGCCAGCAGCGGCAGGGGCCCCCCAAGGCGCTCTCCGGTTGAGAGGGTATTGATAGTAGCCTCAGCAGACGGCGGGGGCCCCCCTGGGGGCCCCCCTGGCGGCCCCCCCGGGGGGCCCCCTGGGGGGCCCCCAGGGGGGCCCCCCGAGGAGCAACCCATACCCAGGTATTGGGGGTTAAACCTAGAGAAGGTAGAGATGAATCGAAACACACACATTCAGAGTTTGTATCCCGCAGCAAACATGCATCTGCTGCTGCTGCTGCTGCTGCTGCTGCTGCTGTTGCTGCTGTTGCTGCTGCTGATGAGGAGGAGGAGGAGGGGGAGCTGTTAGGGCGGCATAGAGATGTGAAGGAAGTGCTTATGGGGTACCTGCAACACACAAACCCTAAACCCTAAACCCTAAACCCTAAACCCTAAGCAGAAGAGGAGACGCAGCTGTTCCCGCCACAACAGAGCCCCAGACTCTCTGAAACATTTATATTGAAGATATGAATGGGTGTGTTGGGAGGAAGACAAGGGTTTAGGGTTTAGGGTTTAGGGTTTAGGGTTTAGGGTTTAGGGTTTAGGGTTTACAGCAGTCTCAGGGCCCTCGCCCGCCTTCTGCCGCTAGGGGCCTCCATCAGCACAAAGACAAAACAGAAGAGGGTTTATAAAAATATAAAAAACAAAAAAAAAAC
>NW_013570375.1:3516-3861 GCF_000499745.2 Eimeria mitis | reverse complement strand
GGCCCCCCGGGGGGGGCCCCCGGGGGGGCCCCCCAGGGTTTGGGGGCCCCCTGCTGTGTATGCAGCGTGCAGAAGTTGTTGCTTTATTAAAAAATAAAATATAGTTATAATATAACTCTTTGATGTCGAGGGTTTAGGGTTTAGGGTTTAGTGTTTAGGGTTTAGGGTTTAGGGTTTGGTGTTTCACTTTGTCTTGTATTTTTTTTTTCTTTTTTCTTTATGTATTTATTTTCTCTATAAATTTGTATGCACTTTCTTTCTCTATCATATTAGGGTTTAGGGTTTAGGGTTTAGGGTTTAGGGTTTAGGGTTTAGGTTTTTTGATGGGGAAGCCAAAGCGGGGGC
>NW_013570375.1:3141-3445 GCF_000499745.2 Eimeria mitis | reverse complement strand
GGGGGGGGGGCCCCCAGGGGGGGCGGGGGGGCCCCCCGGGGGGGCCCCCAGGGTTTGGGGGCCCCCCTGAAACCCTGTTTGTGTATAGGGGCCCCCAGCTGCCCCCTATCTGCTGCATGCAAGCGGGGGCCCCCCATACATAAAAAACAAGAAAGATGGTTTGAGCTGTACCCTGATAGAAAAAAATATTTTAATAGAGAGGGGGCCCTTGTGGGGTGTATTTGTAAAGAGTTTGATGATGTACAGGTAAACCCTAAACCCTAAACCCTAAACCCTAAACCCTAAACACTAAACACTAAACACT
>NW_013570375.1:1230-2253 GCF_000499745.2 Eimeria mitis | reverse complement strand
ATAAATTTAATGTTGTTGGGTGCTTCTGGAGAGGTATATTTATATATATTTATTTTATTTTGTTTTATTTTGTTTTGTTTTATTTATTTTGTTTTTGTTTTGGTTTTTTTTGTTTTATTTATAATAATATACATGTTGCTGGCTTGCATGCATATAAAAAAAATAATAAATTTAATGTTGTTGGGTGCTTCTGGAGAGGTATATTTATATATATTTATTTTATTTTGTTTTATTTGTTTTTGTTTTATTTGTTTTTGTTTTGTTTTATTTATTTTTATTTTGTTTTATTTGTTTTTGTTTTTTTTGTTTTTGTTTTTTTTTGTTTTGTTTCATTCGCATGCATGCATACAAAGAAAATAATAAATATAATGTTGTTGGGTGCTTCTGGAGAGGTATATTTATATATATTTATTTTATTTATTTATTTTATTTTATTTTATTTTATTTTATTTTATTTGTTTTTGTTTTGTTTTGTTTTATTTTATTCATTTTGTGTTATGTTATTTTATTTTATTTTATTTTATTTTATTTTATTTTATTTTATTTTATTTTATTTTATTTTATTTTATTTTTATTTTATTTTATTTCCTTTTATTTCCTTTTATTTCATTTTATTTTATTTGTCTTTATATTATTTGTTTTATTTTGTTTATTTATTTTTATTTTGTTTTATTTTATTTTATTTTGTTTATTTGTTTGTTTGTGTATAAGGTTGGTGATGTGGCGGTACTTCTTTGTTTTATTTTTATTTTTATTTATTTATTTTATTTTTATTTTTTATTTTTACTTTTACTTTATTAATTTTTTTCTATTTTTATTTATATATCTAAATACACCGCCGCCGCTGCTGCTGCTGCTGCTGCTGCTGCTGCTGCTGCTGCTGCTGCTGCTGCTGCTGCTTCTTCTTCTGCTGCTGCTGCTGCTGCTGCTGCAGGCCCTCACCTGGGTAGAGACGAGGTGATAGTAGCTGGGGCTTATTTAGGAGAGGTTCGTTACGATAGTATTCAGGCAAAGGCAATGGAG
>NW_013570374.1:8293-9158 GCF_000499745.2 Eimeria mitis | reverse complement strand
TGAACATATATACATATATATGAATAGAGAATAGAAATAATTATCTTTTTTTTTTTTTTTATTTTTCTTATTTTTGTTTTGTTTGCGTTACTACAGCCTCCATTTGTCGTCTTCTTGTATCTGCAGCATTAACTTGGGGTGTATATACAGCTGAATCTTCATTAGATAATACATGTAATATATTTATATTTTTTTTATTTTTTAAATTTATTTCTTCTTTTTGTTTTATATATTTTGGGCTTATGCAGCTATCGTAGCCCCCCAGCTCATCCTCTAGCTCTATATCGAAGGCATTTGCTACTTCTATCAATACTTTATCAACCTGAACAAACAAAAACAATGAAACTTCTTGCATGCATGCATGCATGCATGCATCCATGCATGCATGCATGCATGCATGCGTGTAGGTGTATATATATGTGTGGTATGTACACCTCGAAACACCTTCTTATCATGGTGTCAGTGACTGCGCTCTTTCTTTCTTTCTTTTTTTTTTGTTGTTGTTGTTTGCTTGTGTAAAAATCCAGGTGTACATACACCGCAGTGTATGTACACCTGAACTTATATACTGCAGTGTATGTACACCTGAATTTAACGAAAATGCATGCATGTTCTACTAGTCTGCATGCATGCATGCATGCATGCATGCAAAGGCTTTAAAAAAAGACAACATTACATGCTCATGCATGTATGTTTATGTGGATACGCCGCATATAATATATATAATATAATATAATATATGCATGCATGGATGCATGCATGCATGCATGCGCGTCTATCTCTAGGGGCGGGGCCTCGAGTGGGGTGTAGCCCCCGCGTCTATCTGTGTACTTTGCATGCATAAACGCTCCGAAAAAAAGTAAAA
>NW_013570374.1:4231-6227 GCF_000499745.2 Eimeria mitis | reverse complement strand
ATATATATATATATATATATATATATATATATATATATATATATATATATATATATATATATACAGCCACCTCACCAGCTCCCTCGACTTGATCCTGAGGTCTAGAATGACGGGCAAAACAGACTGATGTCCCCCCATTGATTTATTGTTTTTTTAAATATTTTTAAATATTTTTTTTTCAGGTGTATGTACACTGCAATGAAAGCCAGCAACACGAAGACTACACAGCGGTGCTCGATGCCCCTCTCAGGACCACACAGTGAACACAGTTTGAGTTAAATGAGTTAAAAATAAATAAATATTTAAAATAAAAAGAAAAAATAAAAGAAAATACCGCAAAAACCAGAAGAAAGTAATGGTGAGTTTCTGCGGCTTCGGCGGCGGCTCTGCCTTCGTCTTCTCTCTATAAAGCTATTATTGTTGCAACTTTTTTATAAATATAAAATTAAAATATCTTAATTAAATTTATTTCATTGAAAGAAGCTACAAAAAATAAATTATAATACCCTAATCAGCTCAAGCGAAGCAGCGTGAGTGTTGCTGCTGCGTCTGGTGAAACCCACCACCAACCAGAAACAACAACATGCATGCGCTGGCTGTTGTTTTTCTTCTTCTTCATTTATTTATTAATTTTAATTTATTTTTTTCAATATTTTTAAATAATAACAACATAAACACAAAGAATCCATCCGTTTCCTCCGAGGCCCTAGAGCCTGCGGGGGGCCCCCCCCCCCCTGATTGCGGTGTACAGACAGCTGTAAATGCATACATAGAGGCATTACCAGTTGATCTGTGGCCTTTATTTAATTTAAAATTAATAAATATTAGTATATTTCTTTTCTTTATATACACAGCGAGTAAGAACGAGAGAACGAGCCTGATGCCGGTGAAACATAGGGGGCCCCCACCTCTCCTCGGTAACTGAAAAGAATGATATGGGGGAGAGAAGCAAAATAAACTGCTGCTGCTGCAGCAGCAGCACCCTGCTGCTGCTCTTCCTGGTGCTGCTGGCGGCTCTGGGGGCCCTCACCCCCTGCCTAGCACGACGGCTCACCGGTCCGCTGCTACTGCAGCAGCAGCAGCAGCAGCAGCTGCTGCTGCAATACCACCACCAGCAGCAGCAACAGCAGCACCACCGGCAACACCAGCAGCAGCAGCAGCAGCAGCAGCAAGGGAGTTGTTTCTTTCGTGCAGCAACTGACGTTTATAATAATTTTTCTTCTCCGCATGCAGCTGGCCTCAGTCGTTGTGTTTTCGATTCAAAAGGAGAACAGCAGCAGCAGCAGAAGAGCAGCAGCAGCAGCAGCAGCAGCAACACTAATATATCTCCTTTTCTTTTCCCTGCCTTTCAGTCATTTGACTTGCTTAAGGTGAGGCTCTGATAAAACAAAAAACAGAAAGAGAGGAGCAGCAGCTCTTCGTTCTATTTCTGCTGCTGCTGCAACTGCTACCGCTGCTGCTGCTGCTGCTGCTTCTGTTTCTGTTGTTTATTTTGTTTTTTTCTTTTTTTTTTCTGTATTTTTTTCGTTTTTTTTTTGTAGATATTCGGCCGCCTCGCCTCCTCTTCTCCCGTGGGCAGCGCGTTGTGTAGCCCCTTCGAGTCAGCAGCAGCAGCAGCAGCAGAAATACAATCAAAAGAAAAACAAAGAAATAAAACAGAACAAAAAAGATCCTGGAATGCAGAGGACTGGTTGACGCTCTCAACTCCATCGCTGCTGCTGCNAAAACAGAACAAAAAAGATCCTGGAATGCAGAGGACTGGTTGACGCTCTCAACTCCATCGCTGCTGCTGCGGAAACCGACAGAGAGGCGGCGAGACCAGCAGCAGCAGCAGCAGCAGCAGCAGCAGCAGCAGCAGAAGCAGCGGAAGCAAAAGAAGCAGCAGCAGCAGCAGCAGCAGCAGCAGCGTTTGTTGCAGCCTTGGGAGCTTCTCTTCATTTCAACAGTTCCTGCCCCTGCTGCATCTGCTTCTGCTGCTGCTGCTGCTCCTGCTGCT
>NW_013570374.1:2165-3820 GCF_000499745.2 Eimeria mitis | reverse complement strand
ACAAAAAAGATCCTGGAATGCAGAGGACTGGTTGACGCTCTCAACTCCATCGCTGCTGCTGCTGCTGCTGTCGATACACCGCAACCTACAAATTCTTTTTCTTCTTTAATATATGAACGGGGTTTAACTTTAACAGAATTTTGCAAAGAAATACAAAAAATGAAATTCTTTTGGCCGACAACACGAAACACTGGACAGGCGCCCTGGAACGTCCGCATCGCTCCAGGTGTATAGACAGCTGGCGGCTGCTGAGATATTTATTTTATTTATTTATTTTTTTTATTTTTTTTTTGTTTACTTTTGTAAACGTTCATTTGTATACTTTTATGGTTCCTTATATTCACTTATTTTTAATCTTTTTTTTTTGTCTATTCTCGTGCTTGTTTACGTTTTTTTTTTGTTTTGTTTTGTGTTTATATCTTTATTATTTCTATTTTATTTTATTTATATTATTTATTTATTTATTTTTATTTTTTTTTTTTGCAGTTGCACGCGAGCTGCTGCACTTCGCCTGTCGGGGGCTTCGACTGTCAACGGAAAATTCAAAAATTTTTTGGGGCGAAATAAATGAATTTGTTAGAAAACAAATAATAAATAAAGAAGCAATAAGTAACTCAATTAAACACAAATACAACATAAACACAAAAAATAAAATAAAACACAAATACAGACAGAGACAGGAGAGAGAGAGAAGAGAGAGAAGAGAGAGATAAGAGAGAAAGGGAGAGAGGGAGAGAAAGAGAGAAAGAAAGAAACAAATGAATTTATTAAAATACAAAAAAAATAAAAAGGAGGCATTCAGTAACTAAACTAAACACAAATACAAAACAAAAACAGAGAGAGAAAAAAACAGAGAGACAGATAAAACTGAAATTTATATTATTCTTAGTGCAACAGCAACAGCAGCGTGTATTTCTTTTGTTGTTTTTATTTATTCTTTTGTTTTTTTTTTGTTTTTTTGTTTGTTTTGTATTCAGAATGTGTGTTTCGCTCTTTTCTATCTGCTGCTGGATCGACAGCTGACCGTCTCTATAAGGAAGACATCCTCCGCTGTATTTGGCGGCTGTCTCCTCTTGATGGTAAATTTAAACTTTTATATATAAAGTGCTGCTGCTGCTGCTGCTGTTGCTGCTGCTGCTGCCGCTGCTGCTGCTGCTGCTGCTGTTGCTGCTGCTGCTGCTGCTGCTGTTGCTGCTGCTGCTGCTGCTGCTGCTTCTGTTTCTGCTGCTGCTGCGTGACTGCAGTTGTGTTTTTTTCTGTGTAAGAGTGAATATTAATAGTGTTGCTGTTTATTGGGTTACTATAACAAAAAATATAAAAATTGTTAATAATTAATTTAAATTATATAAAGCAAAAACTATAAATAAAAATAAATAAAAAAAGAATGCATGAAGCTACGCATGCTGCTTCTTCTTTGTGGTGCAGGGGTGATAGAGTGGGAGCAGTTTTTGTGTTTTTTGGATGAATTTCCTAGCAATGGTTTACAAGGATCAGTGGACTGAGTTGTATTTGTATTTTATTAATTATTTATATTTACTGGGTTTCTGTTTTTTGTTTTCGGGGTAAATAAAAAAGAAGAGAATTAAACTTGATGTTGATTTCACTCAGGTTGTTGTTTAATACACAGCACAAACAAAGAAAGCGGAAAAAATAAT
>NW_013570374.1:1478-2131 GCF_000499745.2 Eimeria mitis | reverse complement strand
ATATATATATATATATATATATATATATATATATATATATATATATATATATATATATATATATAAGCACAAAGGAAGCGGTGATTGGGGCCAGAGCCATTTCATGAAATTCTTGAAACGGCGCTTTCCAATACCTGCTTCGTTTTTTCCCTCTCTTATATTTTTTTTTTACAAAACCACAGATACACACAACAATAAATATATATATAAATATAAATATAAATATATATATATATATTATATCTATATATATTATATTTAAAATAATATATATACACAATATACACAGTATTAACACATTAATACAAGTGTGCCCCTCTCAGAACGGATCGGGGTTGACCGGCGACGAATTTCGGGTGTATGTACACCTGGCGTCGTTCATTTTTCTCAAGTGGGTATTTTTGCATTTCATTTCTTTTTTCACGACACCTGACGTGAAGTATGCAGTCTTGGCCATGAGAAATGCATTTCCCACATTAAAATATAAGTTCAGAATATAGATGAATATATTTATATATTTATATTTATATATATCTATAGAAAAGAAATATATATATTGAAATTCTTGAATATATATATATATGCAGAAACTACATGAAACACGCAGAGGCGATCCTTCATCTCATCAGTTTTCATCGAAGAAACGAGAAACA
>NW_013570374.1:1281-1458 GCF_000499745.2 Eimeria mitis | reverse complement strand
ATATATATATATATATATATATATATATATATATATATATATATATATATATATTTACCACGACTACGTTGCGTGCATAGCATGAATTATTTTCTGCAACCCAAGTATACTCTGCTTTCTTCTGTCGTCTCTCAAAGCAAACAAAAGATCACCAGGAGATTCGCTGTCGAGGACTGC
>NW_013570374.1:1071-1243 GCF_000499745.2 Eimeria mitis | reverse complement strand
AAAAAAAAAAAAAAAAAAAAAAAAAAAAAAAAAAAAAAAAAAAAAAAAAAATAAGAAAAAAAAAAAATAAAAAAAAAAGAAATGGCTCTTTCATGATACCCATCAGTCGTATACACCGCAAACAGAAACGGAAAATAACACAAACGCATACCACTCAAAGAGAACAACAGAG
>NW_013570374.1:0-1057 GCF_000499745.2 Eimeria mitis | reverse complement strand
ACATATATATATATATATATATATATATATATATATATATATATATATATATATATATATAGTATATGCATATAACTACTTATAGTATATTCATGATGTATATAATAAATATGAATACAATATAATATGTGAAATAAGTATAATAAATATAATAACCAATCCATCCACCGCACCACACCATAGCACACCGAAGCAGCACTTCCCTGCATGCATCAATGCATGCATGCATGCAAATAAAATAAATTATATAATAATTAAATATATTATACTTATTTCACATATTATATTGTATTCATATTTATTATATACATCATAAATATACTATACGACAGAACCCAGCTGCACCCTCCTTCTCCTCCACCTAAGCAGCAGCAGCAGCAGCAGCAACAGGAGCAACACGAGCAGCAGCAGCAGCAGCAGCAGGAGCAGCAGCAGCAGCAAGAGCTCACTTTAATAATGATGGGTGCCCCCACGCAACTGCCGCTGCGCGTTGTGAGTTTTTCTACCGGCTCAGGCAAAAGACAAATCGAGGGCCGGCCGACTGCTGAGGCCCCCAGAAAGGCATCTAGACCCGCAGACGTCTCCACTATCAACCTGAAACAAAAATAAATAATATATTATGCATGCATTATGCATGCATTGCTGTGCATGCATGCATGCATGCATGCGTGCATGCATGGATACTGGGGCTTCTCTATGAAAAGAGATATTATAAGCATCGGGTATTCTGCTTCTGCATATCTTTTGCTGTTCTTCTCTTATCTTCACTTAGTTAGTTGTTGTATAATTAAAAACTTTTATAAAGAAATAAAGAGAGACGGGAGGAGATAAAAAGAGAAAGAAGGAAGAGAGAAAGAAACACACATATACATATATATATCTCTATAGAGGGAAAGAGACATACATACAAACAGAAAAAGAAAGAGACATACATACATATATATACTACTACTACTCCAGCCCATCCAAAGAGACAAAAAACAGAAGCACATATATATATATATATATATATATATATAGCGAGAGATAAAGAAACCCATATATATATATATATATA
>NW_013570373.1:8685-9969 GCF_000499745.2 Eimeria mitis | reverse complement strand
ATATATATATATATATATATATATATATATATATATATATATATATATATATATATATATATATATCCATATATATAAATATAAATAAAAACAAGTACCATACCATCAGTTCCATTTTGTGTTTGTGCAGCTCTTGCAGCAGCTTGTGCAGCTTCAAGTGCAGCTTTAGGATTAAGAGCGACAGCATGTTCATTATTTTGTATTTGTGTTTGTTGTTGTGTTATTTGATTAACAATAGCTGAAGCAACAGCAGCAGCAGGATGCAGCAGAGGTATAGTTGGTGGGGGTACTATATGTTGCAGCTCTAGGGGATAGGTCTTTGGCCTCCCTATACGCAAATTAAAACCTAAACAACTCAACCCGTTCAGCTGCATTGCGTTCGATGCCTCCTCCATGGTTCTGAACTCAACAAAAGCGTAGTGGCCATCGCTGCTTCGCCATGCTTTCACAGCTGGGGGCCCCGGTAGGAGGCCCCCCCCAACAGCAGCCATAGCAGCATTAAGAAACTCAAGCAATTGGGGTACTTCTATGTTTGGTGGTAGATTTCCTATATATAATTCTCTTGCTGCTTTTGTTGCTGCTGGGTCTAGCTGTAATAAACCTCCTGCTGCTCCTGGTGCTGCTGCTGCTGCTGCTGCTGCTGCTGCTGCTGCTGGAACTCCTAATGCACTCGGACCACCCAATGCTGCTAGACCTAAACCAGGGGCCCCTCCTAAACCTCCTGCTGCTCCACCTATTGTACCTAGAGGGCCCCCTGCTGCTGCTGCTGCTGCTGCTCCTGCTGCACTACCTAATACCCCACTAAGAGCTGCTGCAGCACCCGGAACAGATGCAAATGCTGCTGCTGCAGTTGCTGCTGCTGCTGCTGCTGCTACACCAGCACCAGACTCTTCTCCTTCATCCATGCGGGGGGGAGAGTCAAAGCGATAGGCCTTGCGACCCTCAGAACGCCACGTGCTGCGGCGGAAGGGGGGCCCCCCCCTGTCTCTGTCCCTGCTGCGGGACCTGCGGCTGAAGGGGCCCTCGCGGCGAAAGCGATCTGTGCTGCGTCTTTCTCTTTCTCTTTCTCTTTCTCTTTCTCTTTCTCTCTCTCTTTCTCTTTCTCTTTCTCTCTCTCTTTCTCTCTCACGGGCTTTCTCTCTCTCTCTTTCTCTTTCTCTGTCGCGTTGTCTTTCTCTGTCTTTATCTCTTCCTCTATCTCTTTCTTTATCTCTATCTCTATCTCTATCTCTTTCTCTTTCTCTTTCTTTTTCTCTATCTCTTTCTCTTTCCTTCTCTCTATCT
>NW_013570373.1:8055-8585 GCF_000499745.2 Eimeria mitis | reverse complement strand
TATCTCTATCTCTATCTCTTTCTCTTTCTCTTTCTTTTTCTCTATCTCTTTCTCTTTCCTTCTCTCTATCCCTATCCCTATCTCTATCCCTATCCCTATCCCTATCTCTGTCTCTATCTCTATCTCTGTCTCTGTCTCTGTCTCTCTCCTTCTCTCTGTCTCTGTCTCTGTCTCTGTCTCTCTCTTTTTCTCTGTCTCTGTCTCTGTTGTCTTTTTCGTTGTGTCTCGCCCCCTCCCTCTCTCTCCCCCTCCTCTCCTCTCGCGCCATATTCTTCAGCCCTCAGCAGCAAACACCGAGCAAAATCTGAGTTTCTTTTGAATAATATAAACTAATATATTAAGAGAGTAACATATACATATACGCACATAAAAGTATACAGATATATGTATATATATTACAGCCTTCTTCTCTATATAAATATGTATATACAATGCTGTATGAAGAGCTGTACCTCCGGGCCTCTCAGCAGCTGTCTGTACACCTCAGATGACGCTGCCCCTGCAGCAGTTTCTGTCGTGAGCCCGAGGGA
>NW_013570373.1:7161-7955 GCF_000499745.2 Eimeria mitis | reverse complement strand
CCTCTCAGCAGCTGTCTGTACACCTCAGATGACGCCGCCCCTGCAGCAGTTTCTGTCGTGAGCCCGAGGGTTCAAAGCCCCGAGAGGTGCATGCATGCATGCATGCATGCACTCCTCCAAGCAAGCATGCATGCATGCATGCATGCATGCAGGAATCCCCCAGCCAGCGAGAGCCCGAAGCAGCCTTGTGGGCGTCAGAAGCAGCAGAGCTGCAACCCCGAGCTGTCCATACACCCCAGCACTGCTGCTGCTGCTGCGTGCAAGAAAGAAAGCAGAGAAGAACGGTGGTTGCTTGAGGGGCCCCCACGCGTCTCTCTTCGTCGATTGGGGCGTCTGTTGAAATAAAAAAAGAAAAATTAAACAAATTATTTTATAAAGAAAGAGAAAATGAAGGAGAAAGCTACAGAGCAACACCAGCAACACTCGCAGCCACCGCAGCATGCACTGCAACCAGCCGAAGAAAGCAGAAACTCTGGGGTTTTATATGGTGTTTCTTGCTGCTGTTCTCTGCACTTTTTCAGATATTTTTATTTCTTTTAAAATAAAAAAGAAATTTAAAACGAAAAACAAACAAACAAAGAAAACCACCAAGTGCAAGCAGCGGCCACCACGGGGCTGTGGGCTGCTGCTCCCTCTCCGTCTGTTGCAGTACAAGAGCTGTATTTATACTTTGTGTGGAGGATATTTAATTTATTTTTCTCAATAAATAAATTAATATAATTAAATATATATTTTCTACCTTTTTTTGCATCTATTCTTGAATTTTAAGCCCCAAATCATCGAATATGAATACA
>NW_013570373.1:6487-7061 GCF_000499745.2 Eimeria mitis | reverse complement strand
GAGGATATTTAATTTATTTTTCTCAATAAATAAATTAATATAATTAAATATATATTTTCTACCTTTTTTTCCGTCTATTCTTGAATTTTAAGCCCCAAATCATCGAATATGAATACCAAAGAACCGCCTCATGCATGCATATACCTCCACCCACCATCAACATATTCTGTCTGTAATACACAAATGTATATCTGCGTGCATGCAGGGTAGTTGTTGGGGGCTAGGTGATGTTTTATTGAGTGTCTATGTTCTCCTCAATGCATGCATCGGTGGCTAACAAAGGTTTTATATATCTGTATGTGGGGCTTTCATACAACACCAGCTGCAGCCAGCTGTGCTGCAACTCACAAAAAACTGCATCCTCTCCCCACCACGTATATTCTCTTTATCTTCTTTGCTTATCAGGGGGCCTCAGGAGTATAGCGGGGTTCTCCTCAGCAGCACTGCAGCAACAGTTTCCTTAAAAAATGTTTTATTTCTCTGTATTACACCTCTTGGCTGTGTTCAGATACAATCGAGAGCTGTCAATACACCTGAAAGCTACAAACAAACAGATGCAGAGAATCTCAACCCC
>NW_013570373.1:6023-6387 GCF_000499745.2 Eimeria mitis | reverse complement strand
GATGTTTTATTGAGTGTCTATGTTCTCCTCAATGCATGCATCGGTGGCTAACAAAGGTTTTATATATCTGCATGTGGGGCTTTCATACAAAACCAGCTGCAGCCAGCTGTGCTGCAACTCACAAAAAACTGCATCCTCTCCCCACCACATATATTCTCTTTATCTTCTTTGCTTATCAGGGGGCCTCAGGAGTAGAGCGGGGCTCTCCTCAGCAGCACTGCAGCAACAGTTTCCTTAGAAAATGTTTTATTTCTCTGTATTGAACCTCTTGGCTCTGTTCAGATACAATCGAGAGCTGTCAATACACCTGAAAGCTACGCACAAACAGATGCAGAGAATCTCACCCCCGCTGCTGAATAGCCTG
>NW_013570373.1:5618-5998 GCF_000499745.2 Eimeria mitis | reverse complement strand
AAAAAAAAAAAAAAAAAAAAAAAAAAAAAAAAAAAAAAAAAAAAAAAAAAAAATTTTCGTCTTCATCCTGAATGTATCTCCATTAAAATTCAGTATACAGTTTCATATATTCAAAGAAATATTGAGGTTTATATTGAAATAAATATAAAACACAAATCTTATTTCTCTGCTTTCTTATAGAGATTCAGCTATATATGCCAGTTGACGGGGAGGTTTCCTCATACAATTAATATTATATTATTATTTTATTATTATTTTATTTTTATTTTATTTTTATTTTATTATTATTATAACAGTTTCAGCAGCCTGTTCAAGTAAAATTATTTTTATTTTAAAAAAACAGTTTATGATGAATGTTTCTGCCTTTGTTGGTATAGGAA
>NW_013570373.1:5139-5518 GCF_000499745.2 Eimeria mitis | reverse complement strand
AAAAAAAAAAAAAAAAAAAAAAAAAAAAAAAAAAAAAAAAAAAAAAAACATTTTCGTCTTTATCCTGAATGTATCCCCATTAAAATTCAGTATACAGTTTCATATATTCAAAAAAATATTGAGGTTTATATTGAAATAAATATAAAACACAAATCTTATATTCAGTTATATATGCCAGTTGACGGGGAGGTTTCCTCCTACAATTAATATTATATTATAATTATTTTTATTTTATTATTATTTTATTTTATTTTTATTTTATTATTATTATAACAGTTTCAGCAGCCTGTTCAACTGAAATTATTTTTATTTTAAAAAAACAGTTTATGATGAATGCTTGTGCCTTTGTTGGTATAGGAATGTATCCTGCGGTGTATCT
>NW_013570373.1:4556-5110 GCF_000499745.2 Eimeria mitis | reverse complement strand
ACGACACCGATGGGGTGGCTGTGTGTAAGCAAGAGAGCGGAAACGCCATAGAAAGGATCTATCAATAAAACCCATAAATATTATATCTATGAAATGCTAATT
The DNA here is from genome assembly GCF_000499745.2 of Eimeria mitis. Classification (NCBI taxonomy): domain Eukaryota; phylum Apicomplexa; class Conoidasida; order Eucoccidiorida; family Eimeriidae; genus Eimeria; species Eimeria mitis. The sequence goes on along the minus strand of NW_013570373.1, from coordinate 5,008 downwards.
GTTTTTTTTTTAAAAAATAAAAAAAAAACGAAAGCAGAAAGCAGAAAAAATACCGTAATCAAGAAAAATAAAAAACGGAAACAGAAAGCAGTTGAGGAAACCCAGCTGCGTTTCTGTTTCTTTTGCAGTCAACAAAACCACATAATTCATTCATAAAATAAATTTAAATTTAAACAAAATTAAAAGTAAATATATAAATAAATCTGAGAGAATACCCCCAGGGAAACCCAAAAAAAAAAAAAACAAAAAAAACAAAAAAAACAAAAAAAACAAAAAGGCTTGTGCACCGCATATGCAGATAAGCTTTCTCTCAGCTTTCCGCTTATTCAAGTTTTCATTAGCAGTAAAATATTTTTAAATTTATTTAAAAAAACTTTTTAAACGTATAAAATATATAAATATTAATAAATATTAATAATATTAATATATGCTGAGGAAATGCAATTCAAGTC
>NW_013570373.1:4238-4456 GCF_000499745.2 Eimeria mitis | reverse complement strand
ACGACACCGATGGGGTGGCTGTGTGTAAGCAAGAGAGCGGAAACGCCATAGAAAGGATCTATCAATAAAAACCATAAATATTATATCTATGAAATGCTAATTGTTTTTTTTTTTTAAAATAAAAAAAAAACGAAAGCAGAAAGCAGCAAAAATACCGTAATCAAGAAAAATAAGAAACGGAAACAGAAAGCAGTTGAGGAAACCCAGCTGCGTTTCTC
>NW_013570373.1:3557-4138 GCF_000499745.2 Eimeria mitis | reverse complement strand
TTTTTTTTTTTTTTTTTTTTTTTTCTGTTTTTCTCATGAAAAGTATAAAATTAAATAAAAAAAAGAAAAAGTTTGCGAAAAAATATTTAAATTCACAAATTTTTGTTGTAGCATAGTAAGCGAGATACTGAAGCTGATGAGCTCACCACACACACCCACCAGAAACACGAAAAAAAAACGTGAATTGAGAAAATATTTATTTTATATTTTATTTTATTTTATTTTATGCAAATGTCAGTAATTTATTTATTTGTTGTTTCTTTTTTTTTTGGGGTTTTTATATATATCAATACATCTTTATCGCCTCTGTAATGCTGCAACTGAAACCTGAACAGAAAAGTTGAATTAGCAGTTTATCGAGCTGCAGACGAAAAAAAAATTATAATTTTTTGTGTTTAATCAATTATATTTTAATTGTTTTTTATTTTTTTATATTTATTTCGTTATATTTTAATTTTTATACGCAACGATCTCGTGTTCATATATAGGCGCACGCAGCGACTGCTGTGTGCATAGAAGAAAAAAAAAGTAAAAAGTTTTGTTTGTTTTTTATTTAAATAATAAATTGAAATTAATTAAAA
>NW_013570373.1:2787-3504 GCF_000499745.2 Eimeria mitis | reverse complement strand
AAAAAAAAAAAAAAAAAAAAAAAAAAAAAAAAAAAAAAAAAAAAAAAACTTTTCCTGTGTTGTGGTGTATGCAGCTCAGTTGCTTTCAGGGTAATGCGATGAAGAAATTATATTTCTTGTTTGTAAATATAAATATTTAAATATTTGTAATATATAAATATATATATTTATATATTTATATATTTATATTTATATATATATATATATATATATATATATGAAGGTTTTTCTCCTTAGAAGCATAGCTGCACAGGAAGGCGTGCAACTCCATATTATTATTTTATGCATCATTTGTTTGTTTTCGGTTTAATATATTTATTAAATTAATTAAAAATAAAAAATTAAATATAATTAAATTTTTATTTAAATATTTACAGTCTGTATACAGCAAAAGTTTTATTTTTTTTTTGTAGAGAGCAACAGAAGAAAGACAGATATATGTGAAGGAGGATCAGTTGTTAATTATTTTTTTTTTTTAATATAAAATTTGTATTCAGTTGTTTTATTTTTTTTATAAAAGTTTTATTTTTTTCTTTTTTTTTTATTTTAAAAGTTTTATTTAGGTGTTTTCTGTTTATAACAAAAGTGGAAATCCTTATATAACAGCTTTCTTGTATCGTGCTCAGCAACAGCTGCAGTGTATTTACTCTCAATTTACCCCAAATGAATTATTTTTTTTATTTTTTCACAAAATATTTACATAAATTCCTCGAAATT
>NW_013570373.1:2523-2687 GCF_000499745.2 Eimeria mitis | reverse complement strand
GGGGGGGGGGGGGGGGGGGGGCCCACTGCTGCTGCTGTATGCGCAGCAGCCCCAGTAACATATTTCTGTATTTTAGTCTATTTTTTTGAATTGTTTTTTTAAATTTAAATATATTTTCTTTTTTTAATAAATTAAATTCAGAGAAATTCTTCACAGCGATCGAG
>NW_013570373.1:1808-2423 GCF_000499745.2 Eimeria mitis | reverse complement strand
GGGGGGGGGGGGGGCCCACGGCTGCTGCTGTATGCGCAGCAGCCCCAGTAACATATTTCTGTATTTTAGTTTATTTTTTTGAATTGTTTTTTTTAAATTTAAATATATTTTCTTTTTTTAATAAATTAAATTCAGAGAAATTCTTCACAGCGATCGACGGGGCCCCCCTGGCTCCCTGGGTGCCGCCGCACAGCTGCGGTGCTGGTGTTGCTGCTGTATATCTTTTGCAGTTTTGTTTTATCATAAATATTAAAATTAATTTAATTTATTTATTTTAAAAAGACAATGTGAACCCTCTACCCCCTCACTATGCATATTCCTTGCTTCCTCCTGCTGCTGCTGCTCACTGGCGTCCTTAACAGCAGCAGCAACAGCAGCAGCAGCAACAGCAGCAGCAGCAGCAGCAGCAGCAGCTTTCCTGCAGCAGCAGCAGCTGCACTTCGCCTCAATAGACCCCCTTCTGCTGCGTTTCAAAGCAACACAACACACAGGGGGCCCCCAGGGGGCCCCCCTCTGCTGCTAAGTTACAGCAGCAAGACGATAGCAGCAGCACCAACAGCTCTTCTCTCCTTTCTCTATTCAGCTTCTCCTCCTTGCATGCGGTGGGGCTGTTTG
>NW_013570373.1:1320-1708 GCF_000499745.2 Eimeria mitis | reverse complement strand
AGCAGCAGCAACAGCAGCAGCAGCAACAGCAGCAGCAGCAGCAGCAGCAGCAACAGCAGCAGCAGCAGCAAGACGTATCGCAGCGTATTTGGGGCCAGCCAAGGAGACAGCAGCAAAACAAAACAAAACAAAGCAGCAGCTGCAGGAGACAAAAGAGACAGAAGGAGACAAAAGAAACAAAAAGGAGACACCACAAACAGAGACAGAGATAAAGACAAACAAAAGAGACAGAGGCAAACAGAAAAGGAGACAGCGAGGAGACAACACAAAGAGAGACAAAAAGGAGACAGCTTGAGAAACAAAAGAGAAACAAAAGAGAGACAGAAGAGAAAAAAAAGAGATAAAATAAAATAAAAGCAGAAAGGAGACAGAAAGAGACAGACATATA
>NW_013570373.1:441-1275 GCF_000499745.2 Eimeria mitis | reverse complement strand
TATATATATATATATATATATATATATATATATATATATATATATATATATATATATATATATTATAAGCCCACCGGCGCAGTTGAGTCCCCTGCTGTGAAAGCGGGTGCCTAGGCGGGCGGTGTCTCTGCGGGAGACGAGCAGCAGCAGCAGCAGCGAGTTGCTGCTGCTGTGGAGACAGCCAGACCCCACAAACCTACACACACACAAACAAACAAAACAAACGCAACACAGCATACAGAAACCAGCAGCAGCAGCAGCAGCAGCAGCAGCAGCAGCAGCAGCGGCTGCTGCTGCTGCGGCTGCTGCTGATGGTGGTGATACAGACCAGCAGCAAACAGATGCAGCAACCTGCAGCAGCACGGAAAGTGGAAAAAAGAGGTACAGCTGCAGCAGCAGCAGAAGCAGCAGCAGCAGAAGCAGCAGCAGCAGATGCAGCGGCAGCAGAAGCAGCAGCACGAGCAGCAGCAGCAGAAGCAGCAGCAGCAGCAGCAACAGCTGCTGCCTCAGACTTGCTGCAGGCTCTGTGAGCTGCTGCAGCAACAGCACATGGTAGAGTAGAGACAGAGAGAGAGAGACAGGAGACAGCGAGAGACAGAGACAGAGACAGAAAAAGATAGAAACAGAAAGAGACAGAGGGAGAGGGGAGGAGACAGAAGGGAGACAGCAGGAGAGAGGAGACAGAAAGGAGACAGCAGCAGACAAAAGACAAACCCTTGTATAGCTCGAACCCCAAATGCTGCTGCGTGCTGCTGCAGCGGCAGCAGCAGCAGCTTGTTCCAGTAGAAGCGATCTCTTGCTGCTTCTCTGTCTTCGTCTCCCTCTCCCTGCCCA
>NW_013570373.1:0-184 GCF_000499745.2 Eimeria mitis | reverse complement strand
AAGCGATCTCTTGCTGCTTCTCTGTCTTCGTCTCCCTCTCCCTGCCCAGCTGCTGCAGCAGCAGCAGCAGCAGCTGCTGCTGCTGCTGCTGCTGCTGCTGGTGCTGCTGGTGTTGCTGCTGCAGCAGCAGCAGCAGGAACAGGGTTAGGAGAAAAGGAGACACCGCGCTGCTGCAGCTGCTGCT
>NW_013570372.1:8342-28207 GCF_000499745.2 Eimeria mitis | reverse complement strand
TAGCTTAGTCGGTAGAGCATCCGCTTAGTAAGCGGAAGGTCGCCGGTTCGATTCCGGCAGAAGGCTTCACGTGTCAACGGCTATTAACTCCCATAATACCAACACATTTTGCAGATTAGGCCCTCCCAAGAGAAATGGGTCTGCTATTCAAAGAGGAGCTATATCATTTCCCTGACTGGAGAAAAGAAGCCAGAAATGACACAGATATGATTCTACATGCCACCCGCTGTGACGGTTGAGCTTTGTGGTGTCTCGTTTGAGTACCTCTCATGCAGTTACCCAAAGCAGGTTCTTAGCACGTTTCCGTTACTCCTATCCAATTGACAACGCTGAGCATCAACAGGGTCAAGCGAAGGAGGCATCGCGAATCCTAGCGAGTAGATGAGGACGCTGAAAGAGCAATATACATGTGCACTAAAGCTACGTTGTAGTATCGCGCACGTAGAAGAACATATCCCAACTTCAGATAGACGAAGGTTGCCTACTAAGGGCCAAGTTGACGCTAAGGCAGCAAGTGCAGCAGAGGAGGCACAGCTGCGCTTGCATGGCGGGTTGCAGTAGAGCACGTGCTGCAACAGGATGCGGTGCAACTCATGAGCGGCCGCCTCCTCTCCGCACCATACCCATGCCCTTGAACTGTACGCAGGAAGCTTGGGGAATGTAGGGGATGTCAGATGTTTTTGTGGACCCCTTGCCCTATGTCTATGACTCGCTATCGGCGCTCCTCACCAAAGATCAATGATCCTCGATGCATAGAGACAATACGAAAAAGCTCAACGGCAATGATATAGCCTTCTGCCGGCGAGAGCGGGGTCACCTCTACTGACCGCAGTTGGGCAAAAGTCCAGTTAGCTAACACAAGATGCATCGCTCTAAACAACTATCCAACCGACTTGGTTTGCTCCGTTAGTTTGCTTCATCTGCGTGATCGCGTGCTTCCCTTTACCATCTGTGAACTATATGTGTCTCACCAGAGATGTTCTGGCGTGGACCATTCAGTGTTGTGCCAGCTTCCAGATCCCTAGGAGCCCACTGCGCCGTTGGCTAGGGAGGTGACCCTCGCCTCCTTAGCTTAGTCGGTAGAGCATCCGCTTAGTAAGCGGAAGGTCGCCGGTTCGATTCCGGCAGAAGGCTTCACACCTCCACGGTTTTGAACTTCCTTGTTACCAACACCGTTCGCATTACTTGCTTGGCGCTTGCAGCATCAGTTCCTGCCAGGTGCGTTGCACCTCGTCCCTGCCCACTTCCTTTCCTCTGTAAGTAGGTCCCTGGGCCTCCGTGACAGGCTGCCTGGGGACGGGATGAAAGGTCAGTTCTTGGCAACTATCGCATACTGTGACTCCACTCCAGCCCTTGACGGTCCTCGAGTAGTATGGAACACTGCTGTTACTGTCTATTGTTGCTCGGTGTGTGTCACAGCATTACAGAGGCTACGGTGCACCGGTAGGCAGTGGTTTAATCAAAGCAGCAGCAACCGTTGCTATTACGGAATGGAAGTTCAATTAGGGACGCTTCAACGATAGAGAATCATTTGCCCGATTGCTCATAAAACGGGCGTTCCCACTTGGCTGGAGGTGCCATTGGCTGTTCCTCTGTTGCTGCTACTGCAAGCGACAAATGCTTCTGAGCCGTTTCTACTGGTGCTCCAGCAGAAACCGACACCGTTGCCCGCTGCTGCAGCAGAGGCATTCTCTTGCTGCCTGCTGCAGCAGGAGAAAGCGTCGAATCACTTCAAACATGTAGGGCCCTGCACCCAATAGTGCAACCCAGAGGCGGCCAACGCATTGGGACTTTTACTCACACACAGCACACAAACATTTTAAGCACCAGCTTCGAGACGTCTCAGTCTGTAGCTGCTGCTTGTGGTGACAATCGCAAGCTGCACGCGACATAATGTGGCGGTATCTGCATCTTGAGACTGCATTGCACAGCGACTGGTTTGGAATGTCCTGCACCATATTCAATGCTAAGATGATATTTTTATATGGCATTGTGCTCTCTTCTAATACTGCATATTAAGCAGTGTGCCGGTTCGCCCGTGGTGTTACCCCGCAGGCGAAGGGCCACCATGTATTCGTGACCGAGGACCGGCTGGCCTCATGCAATTCCTGCTGCACTTTCAATGAAAAAAAAACGCCTACAGCACCTTCAGGCCTGCATAGGGAGTCTTGCCATGCAGGGTAGAAGGGGAAGCGGCGTCGGTGATATATCCGCTGTGTTTGCATATACTTCTGAGCTCCGCCTTCTCTAGGTATTAATATCTGCATTGGCGCTTTTAAACATCCCGATCCCAAAACCACTGTTTAGGGAGGAAGGAGTATATCTTTCTGCGTTATCTCTCTCACGCTTCCTCGCCATGCATGTTGATCCGTTTCATCTCCTATCTCTCTCTCTTCTGGCGGCGCCGCTCAGCTCGTGCGATGCGAATAGGGCAGAGATCTGCACTGAGCGGTACGTGGACACGGAGGGCATATGTCCTATGGGTGCTTCACGCTGAGGTCTGCGGCTTGTTTCAGTTGTTGCATATGAACAACCGATGCAATTTCTACTGCTGCATTCTTCATGGAGGCAGCTGCCAATGCCAAATCGCTTGAACTCGAGTGGGACTCCGCCGTTTGCAGTGCCCTCTCTACAGCTTCAACCTGTAGCTTTCGCTTCTGCACAAGTTCCGCTACCCAGGGTTGTCGTTCCTCTGCTGTTATATCTGCCATTCCTGTTCCTTCTGCTCCCACCTGCGCCAGCTTGGCGCTTACCTGCAAGTCGGATTCCAGCGACTCTAACAGCTGTGCATGCAGCAACAGGACCTCGGCATTCCCGGCGATACCCTCTGCAGTCATAGCTGCTTTTCTTGCTTTAGCCACCAAATCTCGTCCAGCCGTTCCCTCATCGCTGCCTTCTGAAATCTCATCAGCTGCAGCGGCAGCCTGTTTGTGAGCCGTCCTTACATTTTCTTTGTCCTGCTGCAGCGACGTGATCACCGATTTCAGGATTGCCTGATTAAGACGCGGCTTGCTCAGCGACCCGTCCTGCCCCTGCTCCTCCCCAGCTTGTGAAGAAAACAAGTTCGGGGGAAACCGCGACTGCACCTCCTCGTGGATTTCTAATACTCTTCTTCTGGCCTCTAACGCATCCTCACCAGCTCTTGAAGATATGTCTTCGTAAGCTTCATCTAGCGCACTGTCCTCATTGGCGGTCTCGTCAAGTGGAAAGTCCAGCTGAGAGATCTCATCCACCACCCGCTTCACTGCCTTTCCCTTATCTTCTGCATTTCGTCTTATTGCTTCTGCTGGTATTATTTCCCTTGCATTTTGCATCTCTTCGATATCTGCACGATACGCCTGCAGCAGCTGCTCTCCTATGTTTAACAGATTCTCCACTGTGTCTAGCTCGTTCATGGCCTCGGTGGCTTGCGGACTAGACTGCAGCTTCTCTCTCTTATCAATGCACATGGCACGCTTCTCCTCTATAAAGTCGCGATAGTCTTTGTACAGGCGCATCTGGCCACGAACGATGTGAGACAGAGTCACAGCAACTGCGCTGAAAGATAGCTCTTCAGCAGACTGTCGTCCTGTTTTTGCTGTTTCATGTGCTGCCTGGATGAACTTCAAGTTTTCCGCAACAGCAACTACGACTTTCCCATCCTCAAGCCGCTCCAGCTTTGGCAACCCCTCTAGCAATGCCTCCGTCTCCTCCAGATTCACCGCAAACGCCCGACACGATAGCTTAAGACTGCTCAGGTGGTGCTGTACCGCCTCTGCAAGGGTTGAACCTATGTAGGTCTTCATGATGTTGAGCTCCTCAGATGAGAACTCACGCACAGGATGAACAGCAAGTGTATCTCGTAACATAGTCAATCCATGTTGCCGGGCTATTTCATACAAATCAGACAAGGCAGACAAACCCTTCTTCAAAACCGGCTTCATTACACTTTCAGGTGTGTCCCACCGATTCAAAGAAGAAGACTCCACGAGCGCATGCAACTCCTTGGCTCCCGCCAAACTTTCCTGAAACTCCGAAAAAGCGTAGTGACAGTCCGGATCTTGTATAGCCTCCGCTAGCTGGGTAGCCACTGGTTGCAGCCGCACCATATCATCCAGCTGTTGCGCCAACCCCCTGCCAGATCCTTTCTCATCGCTTTCACGCTCCTGCTCTTGTCGCAGTTGTGTGTGCTGTTCTTTCTCATGGTCATGCTTTCCTTGCGACTTAGGATGTTGAGAAGCCCTGAAGAACCGGGCTAAGAACGTCCCCAAAGAAAAACAGACCAATGCGGTAGTTATGAACACGGATGGTTGACCCAACAGTTGCCCTTGGCCTTTTTGCAGGGGATGCAGTTTGGGTGATGCATTCGTCTGAGCAGCTTCAGCTGCCAGCTCCTTGTCTGCGTCCTGGCCAGCATTCTCAAGCAAGACGGAGCCCTCATCGATGATCGACGTTTCATCCAGGGAATCAGGAGAACCCGACGTATAACGACCATCTGACAGAGACCCATTCAATATGGACTCCATATCGTTCCCCGGGCTTTCGGGCATAAAAGCCTCACAAGAGATGGCTGTTGTGCCCAGCAAACAGGCAACAACTGCGCGGGCTCNACCATGAAGAAAAGAAACTGCGAAATGTCTCCACGCGACATTAGGAAAACATTGACGGAGGTCTCGGTCAATACTTGCCCGCTTCAACGCGGCCCTTGAAACAAAAAATAAATTCTGCAATGAAATATACACACGTGAAGTATAGTCACTAACAGTTCGACGAGCCGACGAGAACCAGTACCAACGCGCCGAGCCAGGTTCTGGTGTACCGGCGGGTGGAAGGGTAGCGAAGGAAGGAAGAACTGCGGAAAAAGGGGCAAGTCTATTCACCAAAAAAATTTTATTGCTTACCGTGGATGGATCAAGCATGCGCGTCCACATCCGCTGTGACAGATGCTCGATCCTCCGCGTGCATGAGGGGACCAAGACGCAGGCCGGTGCATGCAGCTGGGCTGTGCTGTATGGAGGAGAATACCAGTAGACCACAACCATCTCTATTAATTCCTTCATCGCCAGCCATCCAACACATGCGAATTTGCATTCGAGCGGCCTGTGTGTCAAGCTGTCTTTGGCTCTCCCGAACAGAAGCCTAGGTGCGCGACCCTAGCCCGGGGCCCTTAGCTAGATATACTCTGAAATATGTGGTGGATTGTTAACCACGCACATTTCCCTAAACCACCCTAAATAGACAATTTTTAACATAAGGATCCCTAATTTCAGGGGGCCCACCAAACAGAATTGGCGGACTGCTGCCCGCCGCTCCACTGCCAGTGCTCGTGAACACTCGCTGCCCTGAACCCTAAATTCGTCGGCACTCGCTGACGTAAACTCTCAACTTGTGGGCACTCGCTACCCAAACTCTAAATCGTAAGGTTTGCACTTTCAGATCATATAACAGAGTGAATCACGAACCGCTATATTTCCCTTTTCTTTAACAGTGTGCCCCACTTCCCAGGCTAGCTGTAATGCTCGGCAAGACACGGCAATGCAAAGTGCTGCAAGGTCTGGAACTGTGTTGCCTGCCTTTTTGTGGGTGTCCGCTGGATACAGGAAGCCATGTTATTGTTTATAGCTCTAAATGTTGTGTTAGTGCATGCTTGTAAAGGCGGTGGGTGTAAAGCATCGTGTGTATGAAGTTGGTACGTGCATCTGTGTTGTGCAACTGCGCTTGTCGGTGAAGATTCCCGTTTCCTTTTCGAACTGCGTTATTCTTGCTCTCTAGATATTCACGCGGCTTCGGTTCTCGTTAAGTTCAACAACGGGTGATGGGCTAAGCATTGAATCATGCACGCAGATATCTTGCGGTACCGGACGAAACGTGGATTCCGCGGACTATACATTCCAGCTTCGTTTCGCAGGGAAATTTTGCGCAAAATGCACGATCACGCTTTAGCGGGCCATGGTGGGGTCAGCACTATAGTGGAACGAATAGCCAGGTCCTTTTAGTGGCCTAGGATGCGCCCCTCCACTAGGGATTATCTCCTCGCTTTTCCCGAATGCAATCAGCAAAAGTCGGGTGAAGTCCTCTAACCCGGACTCTTGCAGAGTTATCAGATACCCGAAGGAATCTATTAATTATATTAAAGCACCTGACCGGTGGGCCTATCACCAGGCACAGCCGCCGGTAGCATTTACGCCGTCGCGAACAGACTCAGTACGCCCACTTTGACCCGCTCACTTCATCTCTTCTTCGCGTTCAGTTACAGCATAGTGAGTGGCACAATTATTCATTAAGCACGCCTGAAACCTCCACCGTGTTCAGAAATGCATCACTACTGAGAGGGACCCGAAGTTCGTTAGCGGCTTCTGGCGCGAATTCATTAACCGGCTGCATCTCGGGCACAACGTGACCACTGCGAATCACCCAAATGTAGGCAGTATCAATGAATGCACAAACCGCACGTTGGTCCAGTATTTGCAATTCGATACCCAGTAGAATGCATCAAACGAATGCACTGGCAAGAGTGCAGCTAGCTAACCTGTGAAAAGACAAAGCGCATCAATGTGCACAACTAGTCAGCCCGCGAGTCCTTCATCACCTTTTGTCACTTGTGTTAGCGTGCGCGCCCCGCATTTCCATCTGTAAACTGTGTGTGACACACCCCTACACTGCAGTGGGCCTTGCAGCGTTGTCTCGTTATCCAAGTCACTCGGACCGCCGTCCTGCTGTTGGGTAGGAAAGTGACCCTCGCCTCCTTAGCTTAGTCGGTAGAGCATCCGCTTAGTAAGCGGAAGGTCGCCGGTTCGATTCCGGCAGAAGGCTATATTGTTGTGAGGATGGCTTTTTAAAAATATAATGGGGCTTTACACTGTGCTATGCACCCAGTGTTGCCTGAAGACTTCCCGGGTGGGCGTAAACTGGAAGTTCGCAAATGAGTGAGACATAAAGCCTTCTGCCGGAATCGAACCGGCGACCTTCCGCTTACTAAGCGGATGCTCTACCGACTAAGCTAAGGAGGCGAGGGTCACTTCTCTACCCAACCACAAAGCGGCACTCTGAGTGAGCTGGAGGCCAAGACAAAACTGCATGGTCCAATGCAGAGTAAGGCTGTGTCACATACAGTTCACAGATGGAAAAGGGAGGCACGCGCTAACGCAAATGAAACGGATCAACGGAGTAAACGACGTGGGCTGGCTACTTGATTAGAACGAAGCACATTGTGAATCCTCACGGCGGCTAACAATTGCTGCCTGTGGAGGTGACCCCAGTTTCGCCTTCTTAGCTTAGTCGGTAGAGCATCCGCTTAGTAAGCGGAAGGTCGCCGGTTCGATTCCGGCAGAANTTCTTAGCTTAGTCGGTAGAGCATCCGCTTAGTAAGCGGAAGGTCGCCGGTTCGATTCCGGCAGAAGGCTACATCATTGACATTGAGCTTTTGGTATTGTTTGTATCCAACGGGGGTCCTTGGTCGCAGGTTAGGAGCCCCGCCAGCTGCGATTGAGCCAAGGATTAAGGATCATGGTTCGCCAAAAGCAGTTGAACGCCTCTCCGATCCCCTAGCGCCCTGCGTATATCATCCCAACGGCGATGGGATGGATCAACTATGCGGCGGCCTGCTACGGGTTGCAACGCAGATGAGCTGCAAGGCAACCCCGTATGCAAGCAGAACGAGACCACTTCTGCTGCAGTTATTAACACTGTACACTATAGCAGAAGACCTACTTGATCCTCAAAGGCAGCCTGCTCGCAAGTAAAAATATCTGTTCTAACTTCAGAAAGAGCATGCTTGGGTGCACTTCTAGTGTGTTTTGCGACACAGCTGTATCCACAATTACCCCATGAGTTGCACTCTCCTTTTTCTGCTGGAGCCGACTGCTTGTTGATACGCCCAGCCTTCGAAATGGAGAAGAGTAACGGAAATGCCATAGGGTCCAGCTTTGGGTGTCTGCATTGCTGTAATACTAACGAAACCACCGATACCCCAAACTAGCATCCAGGAGCTCGCCAGTAAAAGGGCGCTGCTGCCTTCTCCGGGGTCTGCTCGCATGAGTGGCAACGCATCTGTATAGTGTTAGTAAACGCAACAAAGCTGCGCAAGGCATTGGTAATATGGGAGCTCGTAGCCGTGGGCAGGTGAAGCCTTCTGCCGGAATCGAATCGGCGACCTTCCGCTTACTAAGCGGATGCTCTACCGACTAAGCTAAGGAGGCAAGGGTCACCGCCCCACCCAACCACACAGCGGCACTGTGAGCGACCTGGGGGCCGAGGCAAAATAGCACTACCGCTGTGAAGAACTCCCCTACAGCAGGCCAGCTTGGGGGAGCTTAGGGCCTTAGAGACCATAGGGCGCTCGAAACTTGATCCCACTCTCTTCAGGTGCCAACTCTCGTTGGGCACACCAAACAATGCCCGCAGCTCTCCTTCTTGTGCCTCCAACGACAACACAAACGCAGACAAAACCCAACTGCGAGTCCTAAAAGTGATTAGAGTTCCGTCCCACGATGGGGTGTGGTGAATTCATAACAATGGGGGGCCCACGAAGCTGATGATGTGTGGGCTGAGCCCTCAGTCCCTCATATGCTATGCCGAGATTTGTTCACGTTAATGAGTAATATTACACTTTAGTGTAATATATATCGATAAGCATGACATATTAATAGGCTGTTCCTCCGAAAGTCTATTGCGGGGCGCATCCTTCGAACCCCAGTGCTGAGTGGGGATGCGTCCCACAATAGTCTTTCGGAGGAACAGCATTTAGGGTCTAGGGTGGCCATTCAGCAAAATAACAAAGCTTAAAGAATGTTTCTTCTCTTGTCTTCATCCCTCCCAGTTGGTCTGCTCTCATCCCCTCTAGACCCGGCACTGCAGCCTTCCGAGCTGGGAGAGGAGACGGTCTGGCTTGTTGCAACACCTTTTGCAGCCTCTCCTATAGGCATAGCAATACACCGCTTTGTAAACAATATCTGTTACATTCATCAAGTATTTACTCAATAAATGTCAATCTGCACTCACACACATCGCCATTGTTAAATCATCCCTCACTCTTGGCGTTTGTAGGGAATACTCACTACAACCACGGCAACATTGCCGTGCTCGTTGTGCTAGAGTGATTGTAATGAGTATGCACTACAAACGCCAACATACAGTGGTTTGTTGCGCACAGTTCACAGGCACGAGACGGCAGAAGTTACTCTACAATTGTCCAGCCAGCATTGTTTGCCCTCTCGATTAGAGCAGTGGACTTTGCGAATCCGTAGGTAGGCTACCTGGAATTTTGCTCAAGAGCTGTCTGTGGAGGTGACCTCCGCCTCGCCTCCTTAGCTTAGTCGGTAGAGCATCCGCTTAGTAAGCGGAAGGTCGCCGGTTCGATTCCGGCANTCCTTAGCTTAGTCGGTAGAGCATCCGCTTAGTAAGCGGAAGGTCGCCGGTTCGATTCCGGCAGAAGGCTGTATCACTGTTGCTAAGCTTTTTCCTGAGGTCAGTATGCAGCGAAGGCCCTTGCTCTTAGGCTAGGAACGTCACCAGCTACAGTAGAGCCAAATATTTATGATATAGTTCTCCATAAGCAACTACCATCCCCTCCACCCTCCCGTAGTCCTCTTAGGAGCCTCCAAATGACCTGGGGCTGGTGAGGAGAGGAGGCGGCATGCCATGAGTTGCAGCGCACGCGCTACAGAAGACCCGGATGAAAGCACAAACAACCCCCCATCGCTGCACTTATCAACACTTTAGGCAATTGTTGTGCAGCTATTTCTCCTCGAATAGGAAACCTTCACGCTTCAACTTCATATAGACCGACATACAAACTCAGCTTTATTTTGCTGTGTTGGCGTCCTCAATTACCCAATAACATGCAGGCTGCTTCCGTAGCTTGCCCCTGCTGGTGAACTGCGTGGGGAGGGCTAACGAAAATGTGTTAAGGACCAGCTTTGGGTTTTGCATTACTGCTGTACTAACGAGACAGTGACAGCCCCAACCGGCACTCCGGAGGCCGCTTGCAGAAGCAAGTATTTGATTTGATGCAGTGTTGAAACAGAGTAAAGAGCAAGGAAAAAGCAACCAGAAAACCGCTTCATCCAACCACGGAAGAGGCAGGTCCTCATTGTATAGCGGTACTCCAAATAGTTGGGGGACCTAATATGCACAGGGCATTGTTAACAAGCCCGACGATAGGCGAAGCCTTCTGCCGGAATCGAACCGGCGACCTTCCGCTTACTAAGCGGATGCTCTACCGACTAAGCTAAGNTTCTGCCGGAATCGAACCGGCGACCTTCCGCTTACTAAGCGGATGCTCTACCGACTAAGCTAAGGAGGCGCGGGTCACCGACCTACCCAACCGCACAGTGGGCTCCGAGTGACCTGGAAGCGGAGACAACAGTGCATGGTCCACAGCAGTGCACGAATGCGTTGCACACAGCTCACAGATGGGAACAGGAGGCATGCGCCCACACAAATTGTATGATGCGAGGGAATAAATCACGCGTTATGAATGTGCATTTACAGTGATTCGTCTTGTGTGTCAACCCGTCAGCAAACTTAACTTTTACGCAGGTGCTATCTTTAGAGGTGACCCTCGCCTCTTAGCTTAGTCGGTAGACCTTCCGCTTAGTAAGTGGAGTGCAACCAGTTCGGTTGATGGACAAATCGGGTCTTTTTCCCCCCCCCTGCATCCCTTTTCTCCGTCGGTGCGCGACGCCTGCTTTCCTGTCCCGGTGCACCTTACTGTCGGCGGCCACTTAGAAACCTCGAATGAAGCAGGTCGAGTACATCATTGTTTCGACTGATAGCTTTCAAGGTCTAGTGAGGCATCAGTGGCACCTTCTGCTTATAGCCAAAAAAGAAGGCTTGTTTTTGCCCGTAGGCGTATCCTGGCAAATTGTTCGAATAAGTTTAGGTCTGGCAGAGCTTTCGACCCTCTAAAGTATTGCACCCTTTCTTCTGTTGATGTGCTTTCGACCTAAAGCGACGGGGAAAGTCTTGCAATCCGCCTTGCTGGTCTTTCAAAGCAGCTATTGTGGCCGCAAGACACGCAAATTGCAGATACGCCCCAAAAATACAGAGATGAACTCCAAGTTGGTACTGTTCTTAATCAATGAACCTTTTGATCGCCCTAGTGCCAATTTGGGTTGAATACCCCTTCTCCCATAACTACGTATTTTTTTTGCGTGCCCCTCGTTCATGTTGTCACTTGCAATTTTAATATTTTTCTTAATTCGCCTTACTGGTAGGCATTAGATGTGGTCCCGCTGCTAGTTCTCCCCTTCTAGCCACAGTTCGTGATTGCCCTCTGAAGTGATCGTTTGGGCCAAGCATTTACATTTGCAAGACTCGTGCATCTCTGTCTGCGCGTGCATGTATGCATATATGCGCACACATCAGTACATATACACGCACACACGCACACGTATGTATGCATGTACGTGCATGTATGAATGGCGTGAGATGATGGTGGCGAAGATATGGATATTTCAGGACAGCAAACCACAGGAATTTTTGAATCTCTCAGCACCTTCAGCAAAACAAGTCCAGAGACCCTGGGTGAAACTGAACAGCTGGGGCAATGCCTCAGCCTAAACCCTAAACCGTAAACTCTAGCAACTTGATGCTGATGAATCGAAAGTTGCAGCCGAGAGACCCCAGCTGTTTGCATAGGATGGAGACAGTAGAAAGGGGTTTGCGGATCCAGGTGTAGGCGCAACCAGTTGCATACTGAACAGCCCTAAACTGTGAAACAACAGTTGCACCCCTCAGGGGCTGAATTCAAAGTGCTTTTGAAAAGAAAGGAAAACAGAACGGCATCGAGGCCGCCTGGTGTCCTCCTTAAAAAAAAATTATATACGCCAACAGCATGAACGATCAAACGGAGATTAGGTCAAAAGCCTAATCAAAAAAGGGAAAAACAGCTTTGCTGTTTTTCCTAGCTGATAATGCCGCTGCTGCTGCACTGGCTTCTGCTGCTGTGGCTGCCAGCTATGAATGTAGTTGGCAATTTTCCCTCTCTTTGAAGCGACGGCGGCAAACAAGACGCTTTTAACTAGCTAGCGACTAGCTAGCCGGTCATCCAACTAAGTAACTAGCTACGCCACTAACGGTGTTGACGAACAGTCAACAGAGCGACCACTGCCCAGCAGGAAGTGGAGCTCATGGAGCACAGAGGCACCGGGGATAGAGCAGACTGTCAAATGGCAGCAGCGAAGGAGGAGATCCCCTGCACCCTCGAGAGACGTGCAGATGTCGGGCATCTGCAAGACGAACAAATAGTAGCCAGCAGCAGCAAGCAGGAAAGTCAAGCAACAGCAGCAAAGAAAGCAGCAGCAAACAAACACATTAAACACCCAAATTTGTATCCGATAAGATCAACTGGTTCCATATAAGGCAAAGGAAACACACCTGTATAAACATAGGCCACCCAAACACAGAATACACCTGTTCTATGCTTTGCAAGATCGTTTGCGTGTACTCGTGTGCACACACCCGCCTATTAAGGTGCGCATACACCTGACAGAACCAGCTGTTCAGGTAGGGGCAAACAGTTCGTCGTTAGTAGCTCGAAACCAACAACGGTAGACAGTGGTGGTTCAATATGACTTCGGTTTCCCTATAAAGCGCCTTTGCTTCCCTCTTATTATTGTGTATTTTATATATATGTATCGACATTATATACATATATACGTATATCATGCATATGAATACACATACAGAAAATAGAAAACATCAATTCAGCTGGTCTTATGTATGCTTACCCAGAGTGCGCGGAGAGATTCGTGGTGTTTGGAGGCGAGCAAACAACAGAGTTCATCTCCTGCAGCTTCCTCTTTGTTCCCTCCGCCTCCCCTCCTTTGTAATCTAGCCCGAAGGCCCCTGAGGCCCTCTGGAAGCTTGCAGTCGCTGCTGCTGCTGTTGCTGCTGCTGCTGTTGCTGCTGCTTGTGTTGCCGTTGCGACCCCCGGAGGACCCCAATGGCATCCCAAAGCCAAAGACAACCAATTGCTGCGGGGGGAGCTCCTCTAAGAAGAGCAGCAAGGCTTCAAGCGCAGACACACTTTCTTCCTTTGCTACTGCTGCTTCTGTTGCAGCTGATGCTGCTGACTCAGATATTCCCTGGTGGCTACTGCTGGGCTTGTCGCTGAGGCGGCTGATGATGAGCGTCTTCAGTCTGGGTGTTTTGCCTCGGAGCGCCAGCAGCAGATCAGGCCCCACTTCGGTCTCGAGCACCAACTCTTCCAGCTGCTGCAGGCCGCTGCTACTGCTGCTGCTGCTGCTGCTGCTGTTTGGCCCTTTTCTGCTGCCTGAATGCAAAGAAGTTGTGCCAGAGGACCCCCGTGCTGCGTCTGCTGCAGCCAAAACATCTTGGGGCGTTGCTTCAGCGCAAACACACAGAAACAAAACACCGAAGGATCTCCATCAGAGTGCCAGCGCAGCAACAAGGGGTTTCTTAACACAGCCTTAACGCAGGGAATAGCTTATTAACGAAGAAGTAAACGAAACATGCAAGATACAAAAAGAAAGCGCAATACTAGAAACACTTAAAGGTGAAGGACAAAGGCCAGGCACAAGTGCACGGCAGAGGTAGAAGCGTTGCTATAAAGAAAACAGATGCAGAGAAACAAATAAACAGAAAACGAAGAAAGAGATAGAGGGAAGGAGCCTCACAATATGTGGTGTATCCTCCCCCCATGCTGCGGTGTATCCTCAGATGCTTCAAATGCGGCAAAGTCCAGGTTTGGGCGGCTGTTGCTTCCTCTACCTCCCTCTTGCTGCTGCTGCTGCTCCTGTTGCCGCTGTCACTGCAGCTGCTGTTGGTGTCGCACATGTGACTGATGCTGCTATCTATTTTGCTGCTGCTGCTGATACAGCTGCTACCGCTACCGCTGCTGTTGCTGCATGAGGCGTGGCTGAGCTGTAGCAACAGCTCAGTTGCCGTGGCTGCATCCTTTTCTGCTAGGACAAGTGTCTCTGTCATGCGCCAGAGACTGTTGAGTTTAGCAGAAGTTTCTGCAGAAGTAGATAAAGAACTTATGGGCCGATGAGACGCGTCCACGGAGCGCCAGCTGCAGCAATCGCACACAAGTAGGAGGTCACCTACCCAGTCTCCCTGCTACTGCAGCAGCACGAGCAGCAGTACTAGCACCGGCAGAAGAAAGGGTTCTAGTAGTAGAAACTCCAAGAGAATACTTGCATAGGGAAGACGGGATGGAACGATTGTGCAGCTCTGCTACCCTCAAGGTATGGCGGGAAAGGGTGGTGCCACTGCTGCTGTTGCTGCTGCTGCTGCTGCTGGTGCTGCTGCTCACGTGTAATGCAGATTCACTACTTCCCTCCAGTAGCGGCAGACGCGGGAAATTGCAGCCTTTTCTGCGGATTGGTTTCCAACTAAAGACAAAACGAAGGCGAGCAAATGGCGGGGCAAAGCGAAGTCAGACCCAGAGGTCGAGGGCCTGCCCCAGGACCCTTGAGAGGTATCTGCTGAGCATTTGTGTAGGGAACATCTTTCTTGTGCTGCTTCTACTGCTTCTGGCCGTCTGCTTGCCGTCGCTGCCTCTGTTACTGCTGAGTGGGCTGAGGTCTCCATCCGCGTGGAGTGTATCGCCGCTGCTACGCCTCTGGCTGTGGGCCGTACTGGGCCTCTATCTCTGAAACAGTGCTGCTGCCGGCAGCTTCCTGTGGTCTGTTCGTTTGCTGGCGAAAAAGTGCCTGGAGCCTTCGTCGAGCTCAGAGGGCTTGGGCTGGGGGGCGCCAAGGCGTCGCTGAACGGGTAGAAGCAGCTGTTTTCCGCTGCCTCAGATGTGTTTAAAACTACTAAGGAAGGTTGAGCTGCTACTAAGTACTCAGAAGAGGCGGGTGCGGCTGTTGGGAGGCCGTGAGAGGGTTCAGGGCTCAGCGGGCGCTCGGGCTGAACCACCAAGGAACGTAGCTTCCCCTGAGAGTCTTCCTTGAAATGTTTCATTGAAAAACAAATTATAAAATCAAAATAAACAAAATTTCAGAATTTAAACGAAAAAAGATTCATGAAAATGCGGAAACTTGCACGCAGGCGAAGGCTCTACGGGAAGGGCAGTGAATGACCCGTGTGCGGCGTCAATCGCTGCTGAAACATCTGCAGCTTTGCAACGAACACTGCAAATCCCGCTTCAAAAAGATCAAATAAAATATTTAAACAAATTAAACGAAGAAAACTTGAAAAAGAATGCAGATGTGAAGAGGCTGCGCCTACACGAGACACCGCTGAACGGGCGGGCCCGGCGGACAACTCAGGTCTCGCCCACGTATGCGGGTGTGCAGTATATTTCTCGGCTCCTTTCTATCATCTCCATCCGAAACTGGGCTTCAATTTAATTATTTACGCGCATTATCCTTTTATTTTGAATCCCTCACCTCTAAGACAGGACCAATTTATCCTGCTTTGTGCTAATTACGGAGCCGTTGCCGCGAAAGGAGGTCCTTCGGGGGAGGGTAGCAGAAACACTGAATTTAACAGTTATCTTCCTCTCGTTTTAAAAAATGAGCATTTAAATTTACTTTTTAAGAAGATAATTTGCATCTTAGTCTCTTTGCTCATGCTTTCAGGCTTGGATGGCATCGGTTTCTGCTGGCGGCGGATTCGCCCCTGTAGAAATGTCATCTGTGTGAACAGCTCCTTCCTTCTTGTCAGTGCAGGTCGCTTCTTCGTTGTGTGAGGCTGCCTTATATGGTAGATACAAGCCGCCTCACACACACACACACACACACACACACACACACACACACACAGACACAGACACACACACACACACACACACATACACAGACACACAGAGACACACAGATGCACGGAACTTGCGCTGGTGGTGTGTCGAACCAAGCTTGCACGCCGACAATCCCATTCTAGAATCAACGCCATTTGTCTTGTTGCTTCCTCTCTGAAATGCTAGTTGTGGTGAGCACTTGAACACGGCAGCACAATTTGTCTGGCCTCGGTTTTATACGTTGAGAACAAAAAATTACAGTAGTAATAGTAATAATAATAGTAGTAATAATGTTTAACCAAGCCAGGGGAACTCCTTTCCGCCAGACTTGCATTGATATAGAGGACGTGGTTGCAACGAAAATTTGTAAATGATCCCGATAGATGTGTGTAGGCTAGCGCTAAGCGCTTCTAAATATAGTTTTGTTCTTCTATGTATAGAGTTGAGTCAATATAATTTTGTTTTTCTATGTTTGGCCTTGTGTTAATTTCTTCTTTCTCTTTATGATAGCTCCTCACTATTAAATCCAAGCGCAGCAACTGAAATGCAGTGGTCGGCACCGATACACTCTCTACAACAGATGCCACTACCTGGTGAAAGCATTTCTTAATGTATTTAATAATAATATAATAATATTAAAATAATAATAAAATAAAAAGATGAGAGTAATAATGCGTAAGCGGGGCTGTGCAGAAGTAAGTGCCCTGATATCTTGTTGGTGCAGATGTGAGGCCCCAGCAACGTCTCAGTAAACCCTAGAAACATAGACCCAAGACCCGAAAACCCTAAACCCTAAACCCTAAACACTAAACCCTCTTTTTTCCTGAGGCAGTGCACTGGCTATTCTAGGTGGAGGCATCTCGTTGAGGAAAGAGGAGAAATTGTCTAGGTAACAGTAGAAGCAGAGGCAAACAAATTGTATAAGCGTCTAAAGGAGATCAAATGCTAATAAGCTAAACCCTAAACCCTAATATTATTACTACTACTTATGTTATTATTGTTAATATAAATGAGGGGGGTGGGGCTGACGTTTAGCAGTTATGTGCAGCGAAAGAAATGCAGAAAAAAAAACACACAAAGACAAACCAGCGCATTGAAACCGAAAGGAATGAGGTGAGTCCCAAGCCCTTGTGTCATAACAACACCTGTCAGCTCGGCAAACGCTAAAAAACTAAACCCTAAACCCTCCACGCCAACCAAACCCACACCAAACCCTACATTAGGGTTTAGGGTTTAGGGCGTGTTAAACTGGTTTCGGTGCCACTCTCCGTCCCCCCCTCTACTCATGTACTGAGCAGCACCCCCAACACCACTTCTAAGCTGCGCTCCTGACAGCAACAGCAAATACGCATGCAGATGATCCTGGTGTTGCTGCTGCTCCTAGTGCTGCAGATGCTNCCTGACAGCAACAGCAAATACGCATGCAGATGATCCTGGTGTTGCTGCTGCTCCTAGTGCTGCAGATGCTGGTGCCGCTGTTGATGCTGCTGTGTTGCTGCATGCCTCCCGCATTTGAATCTCCGGCAGCTCCTGCTACCACTGCTGCTGGTGTTGCTAACCGCGCTGCTGCATTGGAATCTGCAGCTGCTGCTGGCGTACATAATTCTGCATCTGCTGCTTCTGCAGCTGCTGCTGCAGCAGAAGCTGCTGCTGCTGCTGCTGTTCACTGCCAGCCCTCTAGGGGCACATCGATGTTGGCGTCAAGAGGAGCGCTGGGGATGACCATCATAGGCAGAGAGGAGGCCCCCTCCCTTACCCAGGCTTTGTAGTGTTCAACTTCTCTTTTAAACTCCAGCACCGCCTGCCGTCTGTACACCTGAACTGCAGGTGCCTGCAGATCGGCTTCGAATTGCTGCTGTTGTTGCTGTTGTTGTTGTTCTAGTAGCTGTAGCTGCTGTTGCTGCAGTTGTTCTGGGTTTGGAGCCTGTGCAGCACTACCAGCAGCACCACCAGCACCTGATGATGCTGCTGCTGCTCCTGCTGCTGCTGCTGCTGCTGCTGCTGGGGGGCCTGCGTAGTTGGAGTCTCCCGCTGCTAAAGCCTCCACCACCTTGACTGCAGCAGGAGGCAGCAGCTCCTCGAGTGCTAGGGCCCTCAAGAAGCTGATGAAGACAGAATGGCCGCTGATGACAACAGCTTCTTCCATAGAAAGTGCCACTCTGCGAGCCTGCAGCTGCGGTTGCTGTTGTTGCTGTTGTTGCTGCTGTTGCTGCTGCTGTTGTTGCTGCGGTTGCTGGTTGTGGTGGTGATGATGGTGGTGGTGGGGGCTGTGGCTGTGGGTGCGTGTGTTCGGGAAAGAAGGTTCGTGCCCTGTGATTCTTCCTATGACTCTACGCATGCCTTCAACCAGTCTATAGAGGAGGAGCCACATGAAAGCTCTGCGTACACTCCATGCCCAGTGTAAGAAGAGCCTGGGTCCATGCTGAAGAAGACAAAGTTCATTTAGTATATCTTTGAGTTGTTCTCCATTTAAAATAGGTAAATTTCTGTAAATAAACCAAAGACCTTTCGATACATTTGCAAATAAATCAGATCCAATCACCAGCTGTATTCCTTTTCGTAGAAATGCGAAATCAAAATTTGGTGGTAGCTGGCGGCCACGGGAAGCAATAAGTTGCAGCCAGAAATCTAAGTAACTGAGAGCAGCGAATACTTGGGGTGTATTATGTGCATGTGTTTTTAATAATACAATCTTAACAAATACAGATAAAAGCTTTTCATTCACAAGTACAGCCCCTGTACAGCTCGCCAATGCATCAGGATACTTGGGCACCAGACGGCCTTTCATCTCTAGCAACAGCCGTTTCAGTAGCGTACGATACCCCGGGATATCTTTCCACTCTGCGGGTCCTTTTGGTGCTGCATTTAGAAGCAAAGAACGAACAAATTGCTCTAAAAAAGTAAAAAAAGATGCGCCAGCAGGACCCAGTTCCTCTCTCCAGTCCGTCTCAGGTGGTAGCTTACTATGGAGAGCAGCATCATCTTCTTGTAGTACCTCCTGGCCGAAGTAATCTTTCAAAGCATTGTGAAATGTTTCCCACTGCAATAAAAGGCGTAGAGGGCTGCCGGATATCCATCGTTCTGCTGCTGCAAGTGCATGCCCATCTAATGTATACTCCGTTCCTCTCCATTCCTCTACTGCTGCAGCACGGCCTTCTTGCGGCAGCACACACCGCAGCAACTCCCCCCGAAATACAGGCAAACGGAAGTAGCAGCTAGCCAGCAACAGACAAGCTACGCGTCGCTGACCTCCGAACGATGCCTCACCCCCAAGCATCCGCAGTGCTGCTGCTAGCACCCGCTGCAGCAGCAAGCGGAACTGTCTACACAGTTTCAGTCTTTTATGATATAATACAACACCAAACTTCGTTTCTGAATTTAGAGATTTTAATAATACACGCAGCTCCTCTGTACGCTCCCTCGATACAGCAGCAAGCAGCTTCTGCTTCCATGGTTCTTGCTCCGTCTTGGGCTGCAGCAGAGGCACATTATCCCCCGGTTGCTGCTGCAGTTCACGTAGCAACGTTGTTCCTCCTGCTGCTCCTGTTGCTGCTGCTGTTGCTGCTGNGGTTGCTGCTGCAGTTCACGTAGCAACGTTGTTCCTCCTGCTGCTCCTGTTGCTGCTGCTGTTGCTGCTGCTGTTGATGCTGCTGCTGCTGCGGCTGCTGCTGCTTCGCTGTCGGTAGGAGGGGGACAACCCTCCCCCACGCTTGCATTCCTCAGCCGCTTTATTGCATTGCCAATGTATCCCCTCGCGCCCTCACCATGATCTCCACCCCCCAGACGAGGCAGCAAGTTCAATGATAAACGGCCTCCCTGCTGCTGCTGTTGCTGCTGCTGCTGCTGCTGCTGTTCCTGCTCCTGCTGAGGAGGCGGGGATGCAGCGTGCTGCTGCTGCTGCTGCTGGCTACCGCTTCCTCTCCTCGTTCCTATCCCATAGTCTGCACTACCCAGGCTGCTGCCGGTGCTGCTGCTGCTGCTGCTGGCGTGAGTAGGGTTGTTGCTGATGTCGGGTTCGGTAACCCGCTGGGGTGCTGTTGCCGCAGTGGGCTTTGTCTCTGCCTCTGTGTCAGCAGCAGCAGTTGCTGCAGCAGCAGCAGCAGCAGGAGCAGCAGCAGGAGCCGCCGTTTCTTCCTTGATGAGTACATAGAGTGCATAAACCTCAGCTGAGGTA
>NW_013570372.1:7534-8242 GCF_000499745.2 Eimeria mitis | reverse complement strand
CGGCGTGAGTAGGGTTGTTACTGATGTCGGGTTCGGTAACCCGCTGGGGTGCTGTTGCCGCAGTGGGCTTTGTCTCTGCCTCTGTATCAGCAGCAGCAGTTGCTGCTGCAGCAGCAGCAGGAGGAGCAGCAGCAGGAGCCGCCGTTTCTTCCTTGATGAGTACATAGAGTGCATAAACCTCAGCTGAGGTAAGAGCAGCACAGGGATCGGGTTTTGTGGGGAGTATGGTTTGCAGTTCAAATTCATTTCTTTTTAATATAGCAGCAAGCACAGCACAGTAACTAGCACGACACTGCCAGAATACAAATTCTAAGAATTCTAATATATGTAAAGATAAATTCAATAAAACTCGTTGACACTGCAGCAACTCAAACTCTGAACCAAAACAAAAAGCTCGACGAGACTCAGACTCAGCACTCAGCAGCTGCAGCAACTCATCGCACGCAGACTTCGCCTCCTCCAGGGTCTGTATATACACACAAACACACACACACACAATACTAATATGTTGATAGATATTTTGTTTTTCTCCTTTATATATACATATATATGCATATTGTTTGTTTGCTTGCTTGTTTGTGCGCTTATAGAAATGACAAATATTCAGTTTTTTATTTTGCTTTTATATCTGTTATTTTAGACTTCCTATATATATATATATATATATATATATATATATATATATATATATATATATATATATATATA
>NW_013570372.1:6845-7519 GCF_000499745.2 Eimeria mitis | reverse complement strand
GTATACATATAAATATACATACACATATACATATGCATATACATATTAATATACATATACATATATACATATATACATAAACATATAGATATGTATATACATCTCCATATAAAATATATTTGTGTGTGTATGTGTTAGTGTTGTGCATACCGTTGCAGTATTGGTGGCAGTTTGTGTGGTTTTTTTAACAGTTGATAGAAACGCAGTGACGGCGGTGACGGGGGGAAGATTTTCTGGTGTTTTTTGTTGAGTTTTTGTGGTGATGAGTTGCAGCAGTTTTTCTTGTAGTGCAGCAACACGAGCAATAGGATGTGGTAGTTCTCTTCTATATTTAAAGTTGAATTGCTGCTGCTGTTCTTGTTGCTGCTGTTGCTGTTGTAGCTGCTGTTGTTGCTGCTGCAGTTGCTGTTGCTGCTGCTGCTGCTGCTGCTGCTGCTGCTGCTGCTGCGGCAGCTGCAGGACTGGCGGCAGAGAGTTGCATAGGCCTTTCTCTGTACGTACACCTGCGCATACTTGTCTAACAACTGGGTTATTTTGAAATACAATAATACCTTCTAATACCCCAATTCTTTTTCCATCTAACCAGAGTTTTTCTCTGAAATAAGAATCATAGAAAAGTCGAGGAACAGAGCTAACTATATCTGCATCATAAACCTTAAAGAAAGGGAGCCAAC
>NW_013570372.1:3767-4156 GCF_000499745.2 Eimeria mitis | reverse complement strand
GTCTTGCTGCGGCTGCTCGTCTTTCTGCTTCTCCTGCTCCTCCTCGTCCCCTTCCTGCTGCTTCTCCTCATTTTCCTGCTGCTGCTGTTGCTGCTGCTGCTGCTGCTGCTGCTGCTGCTGTTGCTGCTGCTGTATCGAGGCTGGCTTTCTGTCGATGCCGAGTGTATCCTCAGCTACTGGAGCGGCCCACTGTATCTGCAGCGCGGAGGTGTTGCTGCTTGCATGCAGGTTGAGGCCTCTGGCTCTCATCGCATACACCCGAATATGAAAAAGTAAACCAGCATTCAACTCTGTTAGGTCACCAGACAACATGTGGTGAGGGGGGTGACCACTGGCATAGCTGTAGCCTGCTGGGAGCGTCAGCTGCTGCTGCTGCTGCTGCTGCTGCT
>NW_013570372.1:3595-3667 GCF_000499745.2 Eimeria mitis | reverse complement strand
GGGAGACGCTGCTGGAGCGACGACGAATGTTTCCTGTGCGTGATTGTGCTGCTGCTGCTGCTGCTGCTGCTG
>NW_013570372.1:2934-3495 GCF_000499745.2 Eimeria mitis | reverse complement strand
GCTGCTGTTGCTGCTGTTGCTGTTGCTGGGCTGCAGCTGTAGGATCCACAGTCTGCTGCTGTGGCGATGACAAATGCGGCTGTTGATGCTGCTGCGATGAATCTGCTGCAGCAGAAGCACCTGCAGCTGCTGCTGCTCCTGCACCTGCTGCAGCAGCAGCAGGACCTGATCCTGCTGCTCCTTGAGGAGGTATACTCGGGTGAGCAGCAGGGGCTGCAGATTTCTTAGAAGAGACGCTGCTGGAGCGACGACGAATGTTTCCTGTGCGTGATTGTGCTGCTGCTGCTGCTGCTGCTGCTGCTGCTACGCGGGGAGGTGGCTGCGGTATAAGAGACAAGCGCGAGCTTCTCCCGCTGCTGGAAACACTGAGGCCAGATGACCTCGATCTACTAGCTTGTGCATAAGCCTGCTGCAGCTGCTGCTGCTGCTGCTGCTGCTGCTGCTGCTGGCGCTGCTGGGGGGGCAACGAAGAGGAAGAACCCCTTCGGCTGGATTCAGCAGCAAATGAATCGGCAGCCAGAGGCCGCAGGGGATCCCCCACGGCGTTCTTGGCGCAGCCCG
>NW_013570372.1:2422-2834 GCF_000499745.2 Eimeria mitis | reverse complement strand
GTAAGCCTGCTGCAGCTGCTGCTGTTGCTGCTGCTGCTGCTGCCGCTGCTGGGGGGGCAACGAAGAGGAAGAACCCCTTCGGCTAGATTCAGCAGCAAATGAATCGGCAGCCAGAGGCCGCAGGGGATCCCCCACGGCGTTCTTGGCGCAGCCCGCCCCCATGGTGACTGGAGAGAAGCAGAGAGAAAAGAGAGTGAAGCAGCAGGCCTGGGGGCCCCGCGAGACACATAAGTAAGAGCAGCTGGGTTTCCTCCTCTGTGGATTGAAAGCCAAGCGAGACGGCAAAGAGAAGAAGAAAGCAACGGGATTGATGTGCGCTGTAACAACACAAGAAGAAGAGAGAGAAGATGAGTCGCGGTGGCTGAGAACACAACAAGTATTATATACTTTTATAAAAGAGCTCGATGCAGTG
>NW_013570372.1:0-2322 GCF_000499745.2 Eimeria mitis | reverse complement strand
TGCCAAGCGAGACGGGAAAGAGAAGAAGAAAGCAACGGGGTTGATGTGCGCTGTAACGACACAAGAAGAAGAGAAAGAAGATGAGTCGCGGTGGCTGAGAACACAACAAGTATTATATACTTTTATAAAAGAGCTCGATGCAGTGTTCGTGTTGATTGGTTCTGTGTACTTTGCAGGAAGAAATGTATTTATTTCAAAGAAAAGGCAAAATAGCCGGAAATTGCAGAAAAATTCAGAAAAAACAACAACAGCTGCGAGGCTCTTCTACGCCGCGCTCTCTCGGGTCCACGACCTCCCGAGCGGATGGCGGCATTGTGCTCATAAAAGAATAAAAATAATAACAAAGAAATTAGCTTCAAATTGATGTATGATACTTAAAATATATTATTCCTGCATTGAACTTTCTCGGGTCGCCGCCGCTGTGGTTTGTATACGCCTCAGCAGAAGAAGATGCTCACACCGGGCGGCTGAGCCCGCTGCCTCTCTGCCTTTTCTGTTATTCTTTTATTGGTTTTTAATTTATAATTTATATTTATTTTTATACTTAATCGAAATTTTCACTGTTTATCTTCAATCAGAAACAACAGAAACCGCTACGCCAAGCCATTGGCCCCCCCGGTGCTCTGCAGGCCAGGGTCGCTGCCGATGCAACCACAAGCTGCATGTACACCCGAGACTAGCGTATCATTAAATTGTTGAGAATTTATTTTATATATTTATACTTCATTTATTTTTCTCATTCTGTTTAAGTGGAGAGAAACTGGCTAAAGCGCCTCACCTTGCACCGCACCGGCATGGGGTGTACGCCGACCATTTAGAACGTGTTTAGTAAGAGTCCTCAATGTTACGACGATATTCTTTTGAGTTGCATTCAAAACTAAATATATCTGCNGTGTTTAGTAAGAGTCCTCAATGTTACGACGATATTCTTTTGAGTTGCATTCAAAACTAAATATATCTGCCGATATAAATATGAAAAGCAGCTAGTAAACACCCCTGCAGCCTCCATTCGTTGGGCATAGGAGGGGGCACACGAGGCCCCTGGGGCTGGTGGTTAGTAAGCAACGGTGAGAGCTTCTGCTGCGAGCTGCAGCAGCACGTGTTGCTGCTGCTCCTGCTGCAGCATAGCCCCGCATGCATGCATGCAACAGAAACTCTCTTTCGATCCAGCCCCCACCACCGAGATAGCTATAAGAAAACGCTTCTCTTCAGGCCCACTGCAGCTAGCTGCAGCAACGTGCAACTACCAGCGGCTAGCTAGCTACCTGCAGCTAGCTACATCTAGTTGCAGCTCTCCGCAACAGTCTACACTCATTTGGCTCCAAATGATACCACTAGCTCCAGCTACAGTTAGCCCTTCGGGCCGTGGCTAGCTGTGGCTAGCTACGGCTAGCTGTGGCTGGCTGTGGCTAGCTGTGGCTAGCTGCAGGATTTCTGCACTGCAGTTCGTAAACCCTTGAAAAGGAGTTAGAGAAAAGAAAGCTCTCACTCAACGCAAACGCTGCTGCACCGCAGCGGCTTCATCAGGGATATACAGCAACACATGATGACGAATAGATATCTCCTCTATATACATATACATACATATATATATATATATATATATATATATATATATATATATATATATATATATATATATATATATACATATGTATACATGTATGTATGTGTATAAGGACCCTGCTCTGCAGCAGGTTGTCTTAAGATAATATTAATTAATTATTTAATTAATTAAATAATTAATTAAATAATTAAATAAATAAATAAATAAATAAATAATTAATTTCGTCAAGCAGAGGATGGCATTGCTGCAACACGAACAGAAGAGAAGTACAGTAGAAATAAGTAAACAACAATATTAATAATAAATAATAATATACAATAATATTAAACAACAGTATTTATTAAACAGAAAAGTTAACTAAGTAGCAGCTAGTTTGTGGCTAGCTAGCCTACAGCATATATAGCCGCTAGCTAGCTGCTAGCTAGCTGCTAGCTAACCCCTAGCTAGCTGCTAGCTAGCTGCCAGCTAGCCGCTAGCTAGCTACTAGCTAGCTGCTAGACAGCTGCTAGCTAGCGGCTAGCTAGCTACTAGCTAGCTGCTAGCTAGCTGCTAGCTAGCTGCTAGACACAGGACACCTGTGGACACCGGCTGGAGAAGGCGGAGTATCTTTGTTTATCTTCATTTTTATTTTTGTTGTTTTTTTGTTTTTCTTGTTCGAGCTGCAGCACGTATAAATCTGTTTAACTTTTATATTATATTATATTATATTATATTATATTATATTATATTATATTATATTATATTATATTATATTA
>NW_013570371.1:8661-9430 GCF_000499745.2 Eimeria mitis | reverse complement strand
ATATATATATATATATATATATATATATATATATATATATATATATATATATATGTATATATGTATGTATTATATAGGCTTGTCTCTCTTTATCTCTTTTTGTCTCTCTGTCTATCCCTTTTTTGTCTTTGTTTCTTTTGTCTCTCTTTCTTTATTTTGTTTTTCTTTCTTTAGTGTGTTTATCTTTCTCTTTTTTTTTTCTTTTCTTTTTTCTCTCTATTTTGTGTTTTTTTACTTCTTTTTTTTTTGTTTCGCTCGATACCCCAGCGCGAGCTGTCCATACACCCCAAAACCCTGCTAGCGGCGGTTTAGAGATAAATTAGGGTTTAGGGTTTACAGTCCCCAGTAATTAGGGTTTAGGGTTTAGAGATAGTGTTAGGGTTTAGGGTTTAAGCAAAAGAGAAACCCCAACAGTACGCGGCCACCGCCACCCCCTCTTCTATACACTGTATATACACCTCAGCTGTATGTACACCTCAGCTGTATGTACACCCCAGCTGTATGTACAGCTGAGCTGTCTGTACACCTCAGCTGTGTATGTACACCTCAGCTGTGTATGTACACCTCAGCTGTGTCTATACAGCTGAGGTATCTATACAGCTGAGGTGTCTGTACAGCTGAAGTGTCTGTACAGCTGAGGAGACAGCTGAAGTGTCTGCGCAGCTGCGGTGTCTATGCAGCTGCGGTGTCTGTACAGCTGCGGTGTCTATGCAGCTGGGGTGTCTATGCAGCTGCGGTGTCTATGCAGCTGGGGTGTCTGTGCAGCTGG
>NW_013570371.1:7929-8561 GCF_000499745.2 Eimeria mitis | reverse complement strand
TGAAGTGTCTGCGCAGCTGCGGTGTCTATGCAGCTGCGGTGTCTGTACAGCTGCGGTGTCTATGCAGCTGTGGTGTCTATGCAGCTGCGGTGTCTATGCAGCTGGGGTGTCTATGCAGCTGCGGTGTCTGTACAGCTCAGCGCATGCGCCTGGAGCCGACGAGGCTGCGGAGGGAGAAGGTCCCCGCGAAGCCCTCGGGGGGCGGTGGGGGTCTGGCGAGGCCCAGCCTGACGGGTGTTGCTGCAGCAGAAGCAGCAGCAGCAGCAGCTGCTGCTGCTGCTGCTGCTGCAGTAGGTGCTGCTGCTGCAGCAGGTGCTGCTGCTGCTGCTGCTGCTGCTGCTGCTGCTGCAGTGGGAGCATTTTCTCTGCTTCTCTCTGCATGCGCATGCAGCAGCAGCGCCTGCATATTATTTTCTTTTTCTGGTGTACAGACCTTGGGGGCCCCTTCTAGGTATCCCTTGGGGCCCCCATCCCCTTCCTCCTCCTCCCGCTCCCCCTCCTCCCCCTGCTCCTCCCCCTGCTGCTCCTCCCCCTGCTGCTGCTGCTGCTGCTGCTGCTGCAGCTGCTGCTGCAGCGGGGAACCCCCCCCAGGAGAAGGAGCTGGTGAGTCTGCTAGTAAAGAAGAAAGAGAG
>NW_013570371.1:7321-7829 GCF_000499745.2 Eimeria mitis | reverse complement strand
CCTCCCCCTGCTGCTCCTCCCCCTGCTGCTGCTGCTGCTGCTGCTGCTGCAGCTGCTGCTGCAGCGGGGAGCCCCTCCCCCCAGGAGAAGGAGCTGGTGAGTCTGCTAGCAAAGAAGAAAGAGAAAAACGAAACGTTTCTGTTTTTTTTTTATAAGGGTAAGAAGAAGTAAACAAAGAGCAATCAGAGAGAGAGGCCCCAAAAGAACTGCGCCGGGGGGCCCCCCCCAGTACCCACCCAGACTCAGCAGGGGGGCCCCCACCCTCAACAGATGCACGCCGGCTATCCAGGTGTAGCTGCACACACAAACCCTAAACCCTAAACCCTAAACCCTAAACCCTAAACCCTAGATTCTAAACGCTAGATCTTAAATGCCGAACCCTAGACTGTGAAATGAATCCAAACTGTAAACCCTAAACCCTAAACCTTAAACCCTAAACCCTAAACCCTAGGAGAAAGTTTAGGGTTTAGGGTTTAGGGTTTAGGGGGGTTTGTTATACCCCACCTGC
>NW_013570371.1:6111-7221 GCF_000499745.2 Eimeria mitis | reverse complement strand
TGCACGCCGGCTATCCAGGTGTAGCTGCACACACAAACCCTAAACCCTAAACCCTAAACCCTAAACCCTAGATTCTAAACGCTAGATCATAAATGCCGAACCATAGATTGTGAAATGAATCCAAACTGTAAACCCTAAACCCTAAACCCTAAACCCTAAACCCTAGGAGAAAGTTTAGGGTTTAGGGTTTAGGGTTTAGGGTTTGGGGGGGTTTGTTTTACCCCACCTGTTGCAGCCTGCTGAAGACAACCCGCTCGTCTGTCTCCGGCATCACGCGGCGGTGGAAGAAAGCAGCGAAACGCAGCTGCACAGACACCCCAAACCCTAAACCCTAAACCCTAAACCCTAAACCCTAAAGCATCGCTAAACCCTAAACCCTAAACCCTAGAACCGATGCAACGGCAGCAGGAACACCTCTTAAGGAAACGCTTAAAACAGCAAAGCGAAAGAGCCCGAAACCCTAAACCCTAAACCCCAAACCCTAAACCCTAAACCCCAATCCCTAAACCCTAAACCCTAAACCCCAAACCCTAAACCCTAAACCCTAAACCCTACGCCGTACCAGCATCTGCCGCTTCTCTGCGAGGGCCCGTAGCAGCTTCCTTGCGCTGTGAGCTTGCATCACCATCTGCAGCAAGCCCTAAACCCTAAACCCTAAACCCTAAACCCTAAACCCTAAAACGCAGCCTGTTCCCCCTGACGCTACCGGACCCCAAACCGAAAGCGCAGCCTCTAAACCCTCAAAACCCTGTGTGGAGGCAACAACCCCCAAACCCTAAACCCTGAACCCTAAACCCTAAACCCTAAACCCTAAACCCTAAACCCGACCTTGGCCTCTATCTTGCGGAGATGTCTTCTGTTTGCTGCTAGGGCTGCCTCTCTCGCTTGCTGCAGCATCCCCGTCTCCTTAGCAGCAGCAACTGCTTCCTCCTAAGCAGCAGCAGCAGCAGCAGCAGCAGCAGCAGCAGCAACAGCAGCAGCAGCAGCAGCAATAACAGCAGCTGACGTCAACAGCTATAAACCCTCACAAACCCTAAACAACGTAAAAGAAAAACTTTTAGGGTTTAGCGGCCTAATGCAACTCAAAACGACACTGCTGCTACTGCTGCT
>NW_013570371.1:5449-6011 GCF_000499745.2 Eimeria mitis | reverse complement strand
GGTGGAAGAAAGCAGCGAAACGCAGCTGCACAGACACCCCAAACCCTAAACCCTAAACCCTAAACCCTAAGGCATCGATAAACCCTAAACCCTAAACCCTAGAGCCGATGCAACGGCAGCAGGAACACCTCTTAAGGAAACGCTTAAAAAAGCCAAGCGAAAGAGCCCGAAACTTTCAGTACATAAACCCTAAACCCTAAACCCTAAACCCTAAACCCTAAACCCCAAACCCTAAACCCTAAACCCTAAGCTCTACGCCGTACCAGCATCTGCCGCTTCTCTGCGAGGGCCCGTAGCAGCTTCCTTGCGCTGTGAGCTTGCATCACCATCTGCAACAAACCCTAAACCCTAAACCCTAAACCCTAAACCCTCAGCCCTAAACCCTAAACCCTAAACCCTAAAACGCAGCCTGTTCCCCCTGAAGCTAGCGGACCGCAAACCGAAAGCGCAGCCCCTAAACCCTCAAACCCCTGTGTGAAGACAACAAACCCCAAACCCTAAACCCTAAACCCTAAACCCTAAACCCTAAACCTGACCTTGGCCTCTATCTTGCGGAGATGCT
>NW_013570371.1:4894-5181 GCF_000499745.2 Eimeria mitis | reverse complement strand
CTGTTGCTGCTGCTGCTGCTGCTGCTGCTGCTGGATACCTGAAGCTGCTGCAGCGTCCTTGGCTGGTGTCTCCCCCAGTCTATTGCTTCTTCGTTTGCTTCCTTTTCTCCTGCATGCAGACACACAGCAGCAATTCAGGTGTATACACACCCAAACCCTAAACCCTAAACCCTAAACCCTAAACCCTAAACCCTAGACTCACCCTCAGGGAGAGCGGGGGAGCCCTCACGAGGAGGCGCCGCTGCAGCAAAGGAGAGAAGCAACCGACGTGCTGTCGCCAGCTCCTG
>NW_013570371.1:2862-4866 GCF_000499745.2 Eimeria mitis | reverse complement strand
GCAGCAGCAGCAGCAGCAGCAGCAGCAGCAGCAGCAGCAGCAGCAGCAGCAGCAGCAGCAGTAGCAGTAGGGGCAGCAGCAGCAGCAAGAACAGCAGCAGCAACAGGCGCAGCAGCAGAAGGGTTTGGGGTTAGGGTTTATGTCTATACGCAGATGAAAAAAACGAGGACAGCCTGTGCAGCAGCAGCAGCAGCAACAGCTGCTGCTGCTGCTGCTGCTGCTAATTCTGCTTCTGCGAATGCTAATATCATTGCTGCTACTCATGCTGCTGCTGCTGCTGCTGCTGCTGCTGCTGTTGCTGCTGCTGCTGCTGCTGCTGCTGTCTTACTTAGAGGTTGCCGCATGCAGAGACAGCCAATGGCCCCGCCACTGCTCAACCCGTTGCTGCAGCAACACACCAGCAGCAGCAGCAGCAGCAGCAGCAGCAACGCAGGTACGAATAAAAACCTAAATAAATATAAAACCCTAATAAATAAAATATATAACCCTAAACTAAGTGGACGGAGAATATAAAAGATAAACAAAAAGAAAAAAATAAATAAAAAACAAGAAAGAGACAGAAACAACAAAAGCAGGGGAGAGAAGAATAACAAACACAGAGACAGGAGACACCACAAGCAGCAGCAGCAGCAACACAAGCAGCAGCAGCAGCAGCAACAGCAGCAACAGCAGCAACAGTACCAGCAGCAGCAACAACAGCAAAAAGAAGAACAAGAAAGAGACAACAGCAAGAGGAAGAGAGAGAAAGAAAAAACCAAAAAAAAAAAAAAAACAAAGAAAGAAACAAACAAAGAAATAAAGAAACAAACAAAGAAGGAAACAAAGAAAAAAAAAATAAAAATAAAAAAAAAAGGAGACAAAAAAAAAAGAAAGCGTACAGAGAGATAGGAGTTTATTGCTGCTTTTGTATAACAAAAAGAAAGGAGACAGTTTTGTTTTTTTTTTGTCTCTTTTCTTTTTTTCTCTATTTCTCTCATCACAAACAAATGCATCTCGTCGGCCCGCTGCTGCAGCTGCTGCGCTGCAACTGCTGCAGCTACTTCAGCTGTACGCACACAGACACAGCAGCAGCAGCAGCAGCAGCAGCAGCAGCAGCAGCAGCAGCAGCAGCAACATATATTGCAGCAAACCCCACACGAGGAGACAAAACACAGAAAAGAGAGACAGAGGATACACAAGCCAGCAGCTCCGCTGCTGCTGCTGCAGCAGTAGCAGCAACAACAGCAGCAGCAGCACCACCACCATCACCACCCTCAGCAACAGCAACAGAAGCAGCAGCACCACCACCATCACCACCACAACCATCACCACCACCACCATCAGCAGCAGCAGCGGCAACAGCAACAGCAGCAGCAGCAACAGCAACAGCAGCAGCAGCAGCAGCAGCCACAGCAGCAGCAGCAGCAGCAGCAGCAGCAGCAGGCTGCATGCATACCCAGGGTGCTGAGGGCCTGCGCCTTTCTATCTGATATTTGTTTCGTTTGCTGCAGCTCCAGCAGCGACAAACGCCACGCGTCAACAGCAGCAGCAAGCACCTAAAAAGAAAAAAAAAAACAAAAAAATATACACAATACAGACAGCAACAGCAGCAGCAGCAACAGCAGCAGCAGCAACAGCAGCAGCAGCAACAGCAGCAGCAATCGCACAAGCAGCAGCAGCAGCACACGCAGTAGAAGCAGCACTAGAAGCAGCAGCAGCAGCAGAAAATGACGGCAACAGCAGCAGCAGCAGCAGCAAATAGCAGCACCAACAGCAGCAGCAGCAAACAACAGCAGCAGCAACAGCTGAAGCAACACAAGCAGCAGCACACAGCAGCAGCAGCAGCAGCAGCAGCAGCAGACACAACAGCAGCACACGTACACCCTACCTGCAACAGAAACTCTGCTGCTGCTGCTACAGCTGCACCAGCAGCAGCAACAGCATCCGCTCCTGCTTCTGTTGCTTCTGCTGCTTTTGCTGCTGCTGCTGAGGGTGGTGCTGCTGCTGCTGCTGCTTCTCTACGCA
>NW_013570371.1:2263-2762 GCF_000499745.2 Eimeria mitis | reverse complement strand
GCTGCTTTTGCTGCTGCTGCTGAGGGTGGTGCTGCTGCTGCTGCTGCTTCTCTACGCAGTGCTGCTGCTGGAGTTATACGAACAGCAGCAAGAGCAGCAGCAGCAGCATCGATTGTGAGGGGAGACTGCTGCTGCTGCGGGCTCAGCAGCAGAGCGGAGACAGCTGCATACAAACAAAAAAAAAAGAGACAATAAAAAACAAAATAAATAAAACAATAAACAATAAATAATAAATAAATAAAAAACAAGAGACAGGGGGCAGAAAACAGGAGACAAAAGAAACAAAAAAGGAGACAAAAAAAACAAAAAGGAGACAGAAAAAAAAAAAGGAGACAACTGACTTTTCTTTAGGCCTTCTGTTGACGAAGGGGAGACAGAAGGAATAGATGCAGCTGCAGCAGCAGCACCATCTGCTGCTGCTGCTGCTGCAGTTGCTGCAGCAGCAGCAGCAGCAGTTGCTGCAGCAGGACTATCTGCAGCAGCACCATCAGTTGCTGCA
>NW_013570371.1:2056-2163 GCF_000499745.2 Eimeria mitis | reverse complement strand
CGTCCCCCTCTGGGGGCCCCCCATCGCCTTTCCAGGGTAAACGCAAGACAGGGGGGGGCCCCCCAGGCTGTAGGGTACTGAGGGTTGTGTGTGCTGCAGCAGCAGCA
>NW_013570371.1:0-1956 GCF_000499745.2 Eimeria mitis | reverse complement strand
GCTGCTTTTGCTGCTGCTGCTGAGGGTGGTGCTGCTGCTGCTGCTGCTTCTCTACGCAGTGCTGCTGCTGCTGCTGCTGCTTGCATGCCAGCAGCAGCAGCAGCACGTGCTGCTGGAGTTATACGAACAGCAGCAAGAGCAGCAGCAGCAGCATCGATTGTGAGGGGAGACTGCTGCTGCTGCGGGCTCAGCAGCAGAGCGGAGACAGCTGCATACAAACAAAAAAAAAAGAGACAATAAAAAACAAAATAAATAAAACAATAAACAATAAATAATAAATAAATAAAAAACAAGAGACAGGGGGCAGAAAACAGGAGACAAAAGAAACAAAAAAGGAGACAAAAAAAACAAAAAGGAGACAGAAAAAAAAAAGGAGACAACTGACTTTTCTTTAGGCCTTCTGTTGACGAAGGGGAGACAGAAGGAACAGATGCAGCTGCAGCAGCAGCACCATCTGCTGCTGCTGCTGCTGCAGTTGCTGCAGCAGCAGCAGCAGCACTTGCTGCAGCAGGACTATCTGCAGCAGCAGCATCAGTTGCTGCAGCGGTAGCTGCAGCAGCAGCAGCATGAAGCTCCGCTGATTGGGGGCCCCCATCTCCTTCGGGGGGCCCCTCAGGGGGCCCCTCAGGGGGCCCCCCGTCCCCCTCTGGGGGCCCCCCATCGCCTTTCCAGGGTAAACGCAAGACAGGGGGGGGCCCCCCAGGCTGCAGGGTACTGAGGGTTGTGTGTGCTGCAGCAGCAGCGACAGCAGCAAGCTGCTGCTGAGGGTTCTCTCTATTGGGGGCCCCCCCTTGCGCTGTATTGACAGGGGCCCCCGAGGGAAAGGCCGCCTCCATGTACACCCCAGCCACCGTCTGGGGGCCCTTCGTCAGGGGGGCCCCCCCTTCTTTTGCTGCTGCTGCACTGTCTCCGCTCAGCAGCTTCATCTCCTCATTCAGGGGGGGAGCCAGCAGCGCAGCAAGAGCATCAAACGCAGGCAACGGGGCCCTAGAAAACCTGGGGGGGGCCCCAAGGGGGCCCCCCTGAGGGGCCCCCAGAGGGGCCCCCTGGGGGGCCCCCTGGGGGGGCCCCTGGGGGACCGCGAGGGGCCCCCCAGGGGGGCCCCCAGAGCGAACGATAGAGGGAGAGCTCCTGAAGCATGTAGACGCTGCAGGGGCCCCCATCACACTCTGCCCCCCAGACAGGTCTGGGGAGGCCCCCGGGGGGGCCCCTGGGGGGCCCCCTGGGGGGCCCCCTGGGGGCCCCCCGTGAGGCTCGGGTGGGGCCTCTAGCTGCAACACTGCTCCTGCTGCTGGAGTGTCTGGGGGGGGCCTCAGGGCCCCGGTGAGGAGCGTAGGGGCCCTGATCGCATGTCTATCTGTCTCTCTATACTGGGGGTGGAGGGGCCCCTCCTGGGGGCCCCTATCCCTTGGGTTGCTTGTGACGGGGGGCCCCATGGGGGGCCCCATCGCGGGCCCCATGGGGGGCCCCATGGGGGGCCCCCCATCCGCCGGCTCGAACCCACTAACTAAGGAGTCGACACTGAGGACGGGGGCCCCCGAGAAGGTTGGGGGGCCCCTCTGCAAGGACGAGGGGGGCCCCCAAGAGGTGGTGGTTGCAGGGGCCCCCAGGGGCCTCCTCACGGTGGCTCCCCTTGCCTCTATTCTGTGTACAGAGTTATGCTGCTGCAGCTGCTGCAACTGCTGCTGCTGCTGCTGCTGCTGCTGCTGCTGCTGCTGCTGCTGCTGCTGCTGCTGCTGCTGCTGCTCGTGCAGGGACCAGCTGCTATTCAGATCTCTGCCGGGCGGGGGATGGAGGAGTCGTTCGGGTGTCTGTGCAGCCAGTGGGTGAGGGGGCCCCCATGGGGCCCCCGCACCTGTGGGCCCCCCTGGGGCCCCCCCCAGGGGCCCCCCTAGGGGCCCCGCTTGGGGCCCCCCTGGGGCCCCCTGGGGGCCCCCTTGTGCCTGTGTATCCCGC
>NW_013570370.1:6839-8678 GCF_000499745.2 Eimeria mitis | reverse complement strand
TTTTTTTTTTTTTTTTTTTTTTCTTTCTCTACAAGCACCACCAACAAACAAATAAATAAAAAACTAAATAAATAAATAAATAAACAAATAAATAAAATAAATAAATAAATAAATAAATAGGAAGACAGACGAAGGCGTGCTGAGGCCCCGCCTGTGTGTGTCTTTGTCTATTTGTGTATAGTACATATAT
Organism: Eimeria mitis; assembly: GCF_000499745.2. NCBI lineage: Eukaryota > Apicomplexa > Conoidasida > Eucoccidiorida > Eimeriidae > Eimeria > Eimeria mitis. The sequence continues at coordinate 8,488 of NW_013570370.1, read as the reverse complement.
GTATGTTTACATGTTTGTTTATATGTTTATTTATATATTTATTTATTTATATATTTATTTATTTATTTATATATTTATTTATTTATTTATATATAAATAAATACAATAGACAAACACAGAAGAGCCCCCACGCAGCCGCTGATAGGCTGCACAGAGCAGCAAAGGAAGCAGCAGCAGCAGCAGCAGCAGCAGAAACAGCAGCAGCAGCAGCAACAGAAACAGTAGCAGCAGCAGGAACAGCAGCAGCAGCAACAGCAACAGCAACCCCAGCAGCAGCAGCAGCAAATGCTGCAGCAGCCGGGCAGCCCGTTGGCCTTCTACACGGGGGTCAGAGGTGAAACAGCAGCAGCAGCAGCAGCAGCAGCTGCTGCTGCTGCTGCTGCTGCTCTGGTGCAGTAAAATACTGCTGCTGCAGCAAAATGCTGCTGGAGCAGCAGCAAAATGCTGCTGCTGCTGCTGCTGCTGCTGCTGTCTGCTCGCTTGCTGCTGTCGTGCAGACAAAGGCATGTATACTGCAGCAGCAGCTTGGGGCCGCTGCTGCTGCGGGCGTTGGTTGCCCTTGCTGCTGCTGCTGCTGCTGCTGCTGCTGCTGCATCAGCTCTGCTGCAGCAGCAAGAGCAGCAGCAGCATATTGTGTGTTGTATGCAAATTGCGTTTCTATAAAAACAAAATAAAATTAAAAAAAAAAAAATAAAAAGAAAAGAGAAAAGAGGCCCCCTGTATCGTCCTCCTCCTGCGTATGCGGCTGCGGCTGCTGCTGCTGCTGCTGCTGCTGCTGCTGCTGCTGCTGCTGCTGCTGCTGCTGCTGCTGCATCGGGGCGTCGAGCCAGAGTGCACAGACAAGCAGCAGACAAGGATGAAATGTCTCTCTTTTGTTTTTTTTATTTTTTGTTGTTTTTTAGTTTTATTTTTTAATTATATATTTGTATTGAACTGCTGCATAAAAAGAATAAACTTCTTTATTGCTGCTGCTGCTGCTGCTGCTGCTGCTGCTGCTGCCGCCACTGCCGCTGCCGCTGCCGCTGCTGCTGCTGCTGCTGCTGCTGCTGCTGCTGCTGCTGCTGCTGGCCTCGGCTCCTCCTCTCTCTTTGCGATCGCCGTGCAGACGTTCTGTTGTATCTTTTTTTTTGTTTCTTTTTAGGGAAGAGAAGGGGTGTGCATGCTGTGCCGCTTCTTTTTTATTTTATTTCTCTCGGCTTTTTTGCTGTTTGCTGCTGAGAGCTGCAGCAGCAACACCAACAGCAGCAGCAGCAGCAGCAGCAGCGGGCGCGGCTACCCCACCCATCGAAGCCTTGCTGCTGCTGCTGCTGCTGCAGCTGCTGCTGTGAGTGTTGCTGCAGCAGAAGACAAGCAGCAGCAAGCGAGAGTTGGGGCTCTTTATAGATGTTGGTATATTTCTAGGGCAAGAAGGCAGCATCTGCAGCAGCAGCAGCAGCAGCAGCAGCTGCAGCAGCAGCAGCAGCAGCAGCACAGCGACCACGGCTAGCTGCAGCAGCAGAAGGATCCGACTCCAGGGCACATTCATCTCCCCCCCCCTTCTTTTTCTCTTTTTGTTATTTGTTTTTGCTTCTTTATCTCTTTTCTCTTTCTCCTGTCTAGCATACGGATGAGGGCCCTTGCTGCAGCCTGTCCTCCTTCTGCTGCTGCTG